>NW_003546409.1:25968-78261 GCF_000090795.2 Amphimedon queenslandica | reverse complement strand
TATGTAATGTAATGTAGCAGTTGTTAAAGGAAAACTGTCTCTATGGTATTGTAAAGGTGATGTAGTGTGTGCCCGGTGGGTTAATTGTGTTAACCTTCTCTCTCTCTCTCACTTTTAACATCATCGCATTATTTTAAAACAAGTAATGTGTCTTAGTCACTATTCAGCTAGTTTCATAGTGTTTCATTGTCCCTCAATACTCTTGTATAAGCAGCTGACAATATTTGGCATATTTCAAATTGTTGTTAGACAATGGCAGTACATGTACATGTACATGTATGTGCATCTGTGTGATGTCTCTTTTTGTTTATCAAGACATGCAGTGTAGAGTTTGTGTACATGTACATGTATTATGCATGGACTGTGAAATGGATGGATTTATGTTGTTTTGAACTTTTAACTCTCTCTCTCTCTCTCTCTCTCTTCCCCCCTCTCTCTCTCTCTCTTCCCCCCCTCTCTCTCCCTCTCCCCCCTCTCTCTCCCCCTCTCCCTCTCCCCCCCTCTCTCTCCCTCTCCCCTCCTCTCTCTCTCTCTCTCTCTCCCTTTCATTTTGTTCCTTCTCTCCATCTACAAAGTTTTCTCTAAAAGGTAAGTCTTCCATTATGTATATATTCCAGGATATTATTACTATTCACACTATACCAAATCTACTCTACTATATAGTAAAAAGGAGAAGAAAAAGACTGACACTACTAGCAAGCAGGCTACTGATGTCTCCAGCCCAGCTGTCACTGTTACTGTAAGAAAAAGGAAATACTTCAATATGGAAATATACACTCATCTTGTTATTTATTGTTAACATAGCTTCCTACTGTATTTTCACATGTACATGTACACGTATATATATATTCATGGATATAAATATTTAGGTTTAAGTACAGGTATCAAGTGTATTATGTGTCATAATGCCACCGGCAATGTGACCTCCTTTAATACGCCTGCATGAATAGTTGCTATGTATACAATTATTATGATATTGTGTTACAGTATACCCACATTATATATTCACTTATCATTTTACATTTTCTCTCTCTCTCTCTCTGTCTCTGTCTGTCTGTCTGTCTCTCTTTCTCTCACTCTCTCTCTGTCTCTCTGTCTCTCTGTCTCTGTCTCTCTCTGTCTCTGTCTGTCTGTCTGTCTCCCTCCCCCTCTCCCTCCCTCTCTCTCTCTCTTCCTCTCTCTTTCTCTCTGTCTCTCTATCTCTCCCCCTCCCTCCCTCCCTCTCCCTCCCTCTCTAGGCTGGTGAAGGGCTATATAGGAAGCTAGCTATGCATCAAACCAACATAATGCAAGAACTGGAGACAATAGCTAGTCAGTTTAGTACATGTACATTATATACTGTAAATTTACATGTACATGTACATACAGTGCTTCAAATAATGATAGAAATATTGTACATATACATGTATCCTTTGAACTTACCAACATGTGCTTGTATGTACATGTACATATACATATATGTACCTTATATTTTCTCTCTCTTGCTCTCTTCCCAATGTACATGTACATTTTATATTTCCCTTAAGTGTTCCCGCTTTTATTTTGCTCTCCCTCCCTCTCTCCTTCTCTCTCCCTCCCCAGATTCTCTTGATAAAGTCTTTGCTGATGACAAGCAGCCTAACTATAGCGACGTCATTACGAGACTTCTTCAACAGCTGGACTCGGCAGTGTCTACTACACAAAAATGTCTAACAAAAGATATTTATGAGAAGAATTCTAGGTACATCTCTCTCTCTCTCTCTCTCTCTCTCTCTCTCTCCCTCTCTCTCTCTCCCTTCCTTGTCATACGTGACTCATTTGCTGAGCTGTCATGTCTAGAAGTTGTTTTCACTTGATTTTAGGAATAATGAAACATCAAAACACTCACAGTGTCTCTTCACACACACACACACAATGATACTAAAAATAGCAACAGTTATACATATCCCTTTCACATTATAATATAATCGAATGCGTCAAGTACAACAGTATGTATGCTCACAGTGCATGTGTAGTCGGTGTAGTGTGAAGAGATTAAGTGAAGCAAGACTAGTCTACACATAATAAAACACTTTCTAATAAGCAGAGGATCAAAGAAGGGGACACTCAGACAGTGTGACATATGAAGTGATAGACTTTGTGAAGGAGGGAGGGTAGGAGGGAGAGAGAGAGGGGGAGGGAGAGGGAGAGAGAGAGAGGGAGGAGAGAGGGAGGAGAGAGGGAGAGAGGGAGAGAGGGAGAGGGAGGAGAGAGGGAGAGAGAGAGGGGGAGAGAGAGAGGGGGAGAGAGAGAGGGGGAGAGAGAGGGGGAGAGAGGGGGAGAGAGAGAGAGAGAGAGCTAGTCTATTACTAAAATCCACATTGCATTATTACCATATGTTGTTTTGGTCTTCTTGAACAAATGATAAATATTTATGCTTTCCTTCTGCATACTTTAATATCGTAAACATACACCCATTTTCACATACACATGTACTCTGTTGACAAGTTTGTTATACATACATTGTACATGGACATATAGCTTCAGTTTACTTTATAAAGTATTGTTTTAGTTATGATACACTTTTAGTTAGTAATGAATAATCATCTTTTCTCATTTTCATTATATACATTGTATACATGCATGAAAGCAAATCTCTTTGTAAATTTTTAGAATATTTTATGTATACTGCACATGTGCACATTTAATTATGATATTTAATTATTTTTTAGTTTAAAGTCTAAAATGGATACCTATCAAAATGAGGTTCATGCTAACGTGGCCTTGCTAGTGAAATGGGCCGATTTCTCCAGTCGTGATCCACGATACAGCATGAACAGGGAATATGTCTTTGACTGTGTGACGAGATTTAAGGATGGACTAAATGTAAGTACAAGTATATAATGTACCTACTCTTTTATTTTTCTCTCTCTCTCTCTCTCTCTCTCTCTCTCTCCTCCACCTCTCTCTCTCTCTCCAGTCTATAGTGAGATTAGTAGCTGAGAATGTGATAGGAGTAACCAATGCTAGTAATACACCAAGCAGAGTCACTGCAAGAAGGTAATCATCACATGACAATCACATGACAATCACATGACAGTCACATGACAATCACATGACAGTCACATGTACATTAAGTGTATTCATGCAGTTCATATGTACACGTACATGTACCACGTCTCAATCAAGTTTTCTTCCAGTTACATTTTGATTTATATTTGTGATGGTTTGGCTCCTTTTTCTTTAATGATTTTTGTTACCGTAGATCAGGAAATTAGTGTGATACAAAATTTTTGTGTTTTAAAAATGTGCTGTGATTAATTTTTTACTAAATAAAACTGTGTCGTGCATTATTGAATGTGGCATGTAATTTATATGAGTGATCTAATTTTTTGCGAAATTCTAATTTAGTAAAATTTAAATCACAGTAAAAATTTCCAGATAGACGGTAATTTGTACATTTTAATCCTGTCCTAAATTCACTAAAATGATTAGTAAATGCAATTAAAAGTGAACTTAAAGCGTACATGTACATGTACCTAATCATATTACATGTTTATTGCATGTTTTATACATGTACATGTATAATCACATGACAGTCACATGTACATGTATAATCACATGACAGTCACATGTACATGTATAATCACATGACAGTCACATGTACATGTATAATCACATGACAGTCACATGTACATATACCTCGTAGGTCGTCTGTTGGTGATACAGTTCTTCATAAAACAGGCAATGAGTTTCTTAATGGTTCTGCGACACTACCCCACCATCATCAAGATGCTCCCATCAGCTCCACCTCTCTCTCTACTCCTGGCGTACCGACGAGATCTCAGAGCGTTAAGCCGAGGCTTAACATGAGTCGTGATTCTCTTAACTCTGATTCGTCTGATTCCGACGTGATGCTGAACAGACGATCGGACAGCGCTGATAGACATGAAGTAAGTACATGTACATGTACAATGTACATGTATGGCAGGTGTATTAGATATAGATTGTGTATTGTTATGTATTAAATGGTTTAATAATATGTACATGGTGTACATTTACATGGAAACTATGATCATTGTTAGATGTAGAAATAAATTTTGGGAGACCAATCTTACTAAAAGAGAGATTTAAGGACCCCCTAGGGCTAAATATATGAGACCGAAAGCTAAAAGTGGGAGATTTTAGGAGACTTAGACCAAATATGGGGGACCAAAAGTCTTCTAAACTCCCTCTAGATCTACATGTACACGTACTTGTACTTGTAATAGCCGATGTACATGTACATATACAATGTATATGTACATGTACTTCATAATATTGGATTTGATTTTTTACTTTAATTTTTTTCTGTTTTATTTTCTTTTCTAGGAATTGGCTCACTATGCCACTCCTCCCCCTCCATCATCCCATCGTCCGTCTGTTCCCGTCGTTGCCCACGACAACGGTCACTGGGGACCAACCCGTAAGACAAGCTCACCTGGCCAGGGTGAGATAATGAATTAATTTGATTATTAATTAATTTAATTATTAATTAGCAGTGATTGAGTAATTACGTTATTCATGATTGTGATAATAAATTACTTTTATTTTAATATTTTTTCATTTTTTCTAGTTCCGACTGATCGGGCATTAAATGGAGATACCGGCGAGAAGCCTCCACCCATCCCGGTCAAGAAGAGACGTCAGCAACAGCAATACCTTCAGCAGCAGTCGTACTCACCTCAAGTCTCTCCCTCTCACCATTCTTATCACCAGCACTCGTGAGTCACATGACCTTGTGTCACATGACTTTGTATCACATGACCTCGTGTCACATGACTTTACATTTACATGTATGTATATTTTTAGTTATTCTTCACCTGTCACTACTTATACTCCACCTGCTCTTTTGGTAAGTTGGTACATTTAGTCTTTCTTCTTGCATATTGTTAACAATCTTATTTTATTGTCCCTGTACTATAGTACAGGGACTTTTGCCGAATGTCATGAAAATTGAAAAGGAGAGAATTCTCCATTTTTATAATTTTTCCTAATATATATACATGTTTTTATGTTTTGTAGAAAGTTTGAGTTGATTCCGATCAAAATTGGATTTTTTATGAATTTTATAATGTACACGTGTACATGTACAGCTGTGCTTGTGCTTCACAAAGCTCTTCTGATTTCTCTCTCTCATTTTACAGAAAAGTCCCCGTAAGGGAGAATACGATGACATTCCTCCTCCTCTCCCCTCCAAGAAAGGACCAAGAGCCTCAATGACTGCCGGACTGATAGCCACGCCCACGCTACCTCATTCTCATCCGATGGGAGGTTCCCTTGATGCCCCTCCCCCTCCGCTAAGAATAGACTCCATTGCTGGTCTCCGCTCTAAACTTGAGACTCAGCAAGGGATGGGCGGAGTTCCTGGGGGCGTGGCTTCGACACTTCCCAACAAACCTCCTAGAGTAGACTCGGCATCTGTGAGTGTTAATAAATAATTAATTATAAATTATTATTATTATTATTATTATTATTATTATTATTATTATTATTATTTAGTATTAATTATTGATAGATTTAATTTATTTAATTCATTTTTAGGGTAGTGGCCCTCCTACTCCACAGCACAGCAGTTTATTGAAACTCATTGACCAATACAATAAGACCATTCACGTACAACCCACCGGTGAGGCTCCGCCCATCCCTCCGAAGAAGAGAACAGGTACGTACATGTACATGTACAAATGTACATGTTGTTTATTTGTGTAAGATTTTGGCCGAGTTGCTAAAAATAGCTCACTATGCCAACTGTGCTATTTTTAGCAACAAGATCATCGACATGTACATGTACAATTTAAATTTGATTTTAATTTTAAAATTAATTATACATGTGCATACAGCTAGTACATACTGTACATGATCACATACATCATGATTGACATTTTATTACATCTCTTTCTCTCTCTCCCTCCCTCCCTCCCTCCCTCCCTCTCTCCCTCCCTCCCTCCCTCCCTCCCTCCCTCCCCCTCCCTCCCTCTCTCTCTCTCTCTCTCTTTCTCTCTTCTAGTTTTGATGTACAATCAGTTGTTCCATTCTCAAGACTACACCTTTGACGACAGTCTCATTCCTTCGCTAAACATTCCCGACATGGTGGCCCCTCCCCCTTTACCGCCTAAGAAGAGACGAAGAAGAGTTAGGAAAGAGAGAGGGAGAGAGAGAGAGGGAGGGAGGGAGAGAGAGGGGGGGGAGGGAGGGAGAGAGAGAGGAGAATTATCGTATAGCTAGAAAATTTGGAATGTCAAAAATTTGGGAAATTGACTATTAAAGAAGTTGAGATTATAAAGAGATTTGGAGGTTAAAATTTTGCCAAATGAACCTCAATTTGCCAAATTCACCAAAATTTTACTCCACCAAATTCTCTAGCTATAGACCAATGCATATAAATTCATTAATCAAATTAAAGCTGGTAATTGAATGACTGTATATAGATATAAACATAGCTATTCACCAAAAATTATTTCCTCCAAAGAAATTACCTGCCATAAAGCTTTATGTGTATACATATCATAAAAGGCGTTGGCTGTAAACCTAATTAAGTTACTTGTGTATGTACCCAGTGCACGTTTGTATTTTTTATGTTTTCATTTGTTTTTGTTTATTTGCATGTACATGTATTTGTGTTACATTTGTAGGTCGTCGAACCGGTCAAACAGGATAGCACAACCAGAACTGCCTCGACTGTGATCAATGTAAGTTATTTATTTTTATTTATTTGTTTGTTTATTTATTTGTTTATTTATTTATTTGTTTGTTTATTTATTTATTTATTTATTATTATTTTTAGGGATCTCCTCTTCATAGTAGTGTTAAACATAATGGTGACGACTCAGCGTAAGCTATTATATTACGATTATCAATATTATTCTATTTTTTATTATGCTTTTAAAATTGATACATGTTCACGTCAAATTTTCTACACAAATGTACATGTACATGTAGCATTGTAAAATGTGTAATAATTGAAAGGTATATGTATTAATTTTTCATGGATCTCTGTTTCAAACATTTACTATCTTGCCCCCCCCCCCAAATTCACTCATCTTCAGACCCTATTTTTTTCTAATATTAGGGATGAACTGGACCCAGCGGAAGAGAAGATTGATTACCTCAAGCTGGAGGAAGCCACTCCTTATCTTATATTTGAGCAGGGGGATGGAGGGTGCACTTTAAAAGGAGGAGAGATTGAAGCACTCATTGCTTATGCTGCGTCTACCAGCAGCTCAGGTAAAATTTCTAAACGTACATAAACGTACATATTTTGTAATAAAATTTAAGTGTTTTTAATCAATTTTTTGCTATTTTTGTATTGTTTCTGACACTCGTAACTTTAAAAGTAGCTGTCAGAATCAGCTCAAACTTGCTACATAGCATAAGTACATCAATATGTATCAGAAAATGTAATAAAAATTGTGGGTGATTTCGGAGCCATTTGTTGGAAAAAAAACCATGGGCTATAGCCTTGGGTATTTTTCAAAATTTTGGCATTTTCTTAAAATGGCCATAACTTGAAAATTTTAAGTCAGAATCAGCTCAAACTTTCTACGCAGCATAAGTACATCAATACGTATCAGAAAATGTAATAAAAATTGTGGGTGATTTCTGAGCCATTTTTTGGAAAAAACCATGGGCTATAGCCTTGGGTATTTTTCAAAATTTTGGCATTTTCTTAAAATGGCCGTAACTTGAAAAATTGAAGTCGGAATCAGCTCAAACTTTCTACACAGCATAAGTACATCAATATGCATCGGAAAATGTAATAAAAATTGTGGGTGATTTTGGAGCCATTTTTTGGAAAAAAAACCATGGGCTATAGTCCAAGCTTTTTTTCCAAAAATGTATATTTCTGTCTCTAGTACATATGTACTTTGTAATGTACTCTTCAACTTCTCTCTCTCTGTCTCTCTCTCTCTCTCTCTCAACAGTTAAGCAATACACTGAGGCCTTTCTCTCCACATTCTATACTTTCATCACTCCCGATCAGCTCATATCTAAATTGCTGTATCGTCTCGAATACTTTTACAACCAGGGAAACTTGGCAGTGTGGCAGGCAACAACAAGTCTCCTTGTCAGAATTCTCAGCAGTCAAGCGTAAGTTTTAACATCTACATGTACATGTGCATGTATCAATCTGGTCACGGCAAACAAAAATGACGGTTTGCTCATGGGACAAAGTTATGAGCTTTCTAACAGCGAAAGAACATAGAGATACTGTCTAAAGTCTTTTTTGGAAGCATTAGAAGGTAGAGAGAACCTTCATAAATCGTAATAAGAACCCAGCTGTACTTGCAAGGTGGTGAAAACAATTATAGGAATATTTTTACACTGTTACACTTGTTAATTATGAAATTTTTATTATTTATTTTTTTATGCAGTGTAGCGCTGATAAAAGAGGCGGAGATTACGTTAATTGAGTTCATTCATATGATGCTTAAAGACGGGAACTTGAAATTTGGGCAGCTGGTAAGAAATGCCCTCGTCGAGAAGTTGAATCAGAAAGCGCCGGAATTTATACCACTATCATTCGCCATGTGTCGGAAATCAGGGTAAGATGATGGAATGAAAAACTTCAAGAATTAAATTATTTTTAAGGATTGAAATTAGATTTTTTTATGTTAATTTTTTTAGTCGTCCTGCTAGTATCAATGATTTTGATGCGTCAGAGGTTGCTAAGCAACTGACGATACTTGATGCTGACTACTTTTACAAAATTGACGTTTCTGAGATGCTCTACTGGGCCAAGGAGCACAATGAAGAGAAGTGCCCAAGACTGACTCTTTTCACCATGCACTTTAATAATGTGTCACAATGGTGAGAGAGAGGGGGAGGGAGGGGAGAGAGAAGGGGAAAGAGAGAGAGAGGGAGAGAGGGAGGGAGAGAGAGAGGGGGAGGGAGAGAGAGACAGAGAGAGAGAGAGAGAGAGAGAGAGAGAGAGAGAGAGAGAGAGAGAGAGAGAGAGAGAATGTGTACAATATACAAATGTAGTACATGCATTCAGCATTCATACCATTACTTAGAAAAAATAGGGGAATGGGGAACGATGGAAAGATTAAAGAAAGAGATCGGGAGAGAGGATAAAATAATTACAGTATATACATGTGTATGTACATGTACATATACATTAAAGGTATATGTACATGTACACATACATTAAAGGTGCATGTACATGTACACATACATTAAAGGTGCATGTACATGTACATGTAGGGTAGGGTTCAAGCTATTTTGGTGTCAGGGGTCAAAGTTTGTTGGCAGCTATACTAGTGTTAAAATGAGTTAATGTGTCAAACCATTTGTAGAGAGGCAGCGTTAAAGAGAGAAATAACTAGTCAGAATAACAATAACACAGATCATGCAATGAAACTGGACACCATGTACTGTACACATCCAGGACTTTTATTAATGTTCAGCTGCTATTAGCATTGTTAATACATGTACATGTATTATTTATTCATTTTATTTTATTTTATTTTATTTTCACTAGGACTAAGAGTAGACTATTGGAGAAGGATCTGGAATGGAAAAAGAGAGAAAAGCTTATGGTATACTTTATCAGTGTAATGAAGGTAAACCAGAAAGTACAACTTCATTTCATGACCTTAAATCTCTCCTCTATAGTCATTAAGAGAATTCGGTAACTTCAATGCTTATCTAGCAATACTTTCGGCAATCGAGAGTGCACCTGTTTCACGACTTGATTGGTCAGAAAAAATATTAAAAGTAATTAATCCAAGACTGAATCTGTTATTATTATAATTAATTTATGAAGCCTAATGTGTATTTAATTTATAAAGCCTAGTATATTGTATTCTATATTGATTATTAATGCATTTCTGATTTATAAAGGCTGTTATTGTATTCTATTATTATTCTTAATTATTTTTAATTTATAAAACCTATTATTATTATATTTTATTTTAGACTTTAGAGGAGCCAAGGGCGTTAATTGATTCCCGGGGCTCATTCAAGAACTATCGTCAAGCGTTCTCACAGACCAAACCGCCCTGCATACCATACATGTAAGAGATTGTGATGAATGTAAATTTAACTTGACCACAAGTGGGTTTCTTTTGTCGGGTCAAACTTTGGGAAAATACAACTTTACAGAAAGACCACCCCCTCCTACTTTATGCATTTTTGTGTTCAATTTCTCTTTTTGTAACTAAAAAGAGAATAGAAAGAACAAAAGTTTGATCAAACAAAAGAAGTCCACTACCTGTATTACTGCATGTTATTCATTTATTTCTTTGCAGTGGTCTCTACTTGCAAGATTTGACATTCCTTGAGGAGCAGCCGAGTAAGCTGGAAGACGGTGTGAGCGTCAACTTTAGTAAGAGATGGAAGCAGTTTAGATCAGTTGATCACATCAGATTCTCACAGACAAAGTAAATTTGAACATGGACACTTGTTGCATGTAGCTGGTGTAGTGGCATGTAGATTTAATTGTACATCAACTATTACTGAAATATAGAACAAAACCAAAGAATTACTTAAAACATAACAACACTCAGAAGTCCAAATAGAGAAATTAAAAATTATGCATGTGTACAAGATAAGCATTGATCTAGAATATAATAGACTAAGTCAAACACTATCTACATACAGTGAAACCTGCTATTGTGGACACCTCTAAAATAAGGACACCTCTATAATGAGGAGGGGTAGTATCAGTCCCAATACAATATGAATGTGTATTAATGAACCTCTGAAATAAGGACACCTCTATAATAAGGACAGTTTTATTTGGTCCCAAGGTGTCCGGAATAGACAGGTTTGACTGTAGTTGAGAAAACAGGAAAATTAAAACTACATGTAATCTAACTATATCAAAGTATAAATACACTGATGATAGTTTATGGTATACACTGTATCACCTCTCTCTCCCTCTTTCTTTCTTTTTCAGGCAATATGGTCAGGATTTTCATCCTGATCCTAATATTATGGGTGTATTCAACAACTTTGCTGATGTGGAGACAGATGAGGTAAGCTATCTACTTTTTGCAAGCTAGAAGTATAGATATTTCACATGCTACATGTCATTCTTACAATTTTGCAAGTTTGCAAGTGTTAAATTTCACATGTACAGTACATGTACATTGTATAGTCAAACCTTCTATTGTGGACACTCTAAAATAAGGACACCTCTATAATGAGGACAGGTAGTATCAGTCCCAATACAATAGTAATGTGTATTAATGAACCTCTGAAATAAGGACAGGTTCATAATCAGGAGCTAGGGTATTATTGGGTACCAAGGTGTCCGGAATAGACAGGTAGTATCAGTCCCAATACAAGTGTGTATTAATGAACCTCTGAAATAAGGACAGGTTTATAATCAGGAGCTAGGGTATTATTGGGTCCCAAGGTGTCCGGAATAGACAGGTTTGACTGTATACATGTACATTTGATATTGATTCATAATGCACAATTGTACATGTACTTATTTTCTTATGCAGTCATTGTGGGATAGATCTACTGACATTAAACCAAGCAATAGACAAAAGAGCTCCACTCAAAGTAGCAGTGCCAATAATTAAGGATCAGGGTAGACCAGAAAATAAAAAAATAATAAACATTTTATATTTTTAAAAGCGGAAAGTTGCAGGCGCTCGCGAAAGAGAACATCCGGTATATATTATGTCATAAAGTTTTAATTAATTTATTTTATACCGAGTTCTTCCTTTATTTTTTTCTTAATCACATCTCTCTGTTACTTTATTATCCGTAATTATGTGTTATATTATAAATTATTTTTGTCTTCTCTCTCTCTCTTCCATAATTAATCTCCTTATTTTTTATACAAGTATAATGTAAAACTGTTATTATTATTATTATTATTATTATTATTATTATGAGTGACTTAATTGTTTGTGTGTGTATTTATTATCATTATTAACATGTTATTGTTGCTATTTTGCTTTATAGAATGCACATAGCAACTACAATTCTTATAAAATGAAGTATATATATTACATAAATGAAATCATAGAGATAATAGAGTAAATGTCCCTCCTACTGCTTCAAGACAGTTTGGATTCAAACAACTCAGGACTACATTTACTCTAATATCTATGATAAAATGAAGTATAATCTTATATGTAGTGTATATAAGGAAACATTAAGAAGTAAAAAATGATTTTCTTTTATTTCCACCAAAAACTGACTGAGAAGCTTACAGTCAGTGACCTCACGTAATGCCAGTGTTTTGGTGGGATGTATAATACATCGCCAGCTGTCAAATGACACTCAAGCGGTGTAGCTTTTGAAAAGAGAGGGAAAGTATTTAGATCAGGGAATTCTGCATCCACCTGCAGGGGATTTAAAAAATTACATCCAATACATTATAAGTGGTTGAAATTATTGTGTAGTATATAGTTATATTAGCAGTTTCTTTGCCAATTAGTGTGATGTTTAGTAGCTAACTTTGCTAGTGTTAGTTAATAGGGTTTCATGTGGATATAGTAATGGAGTGTCTTCAGGAGAATAAAGTTTTATATATTTCTCCCCAATGACCTTAGAAGAAGAAGAATTAAGATAAAATCAAAAATTTTTCAAAAAATATTTCCTGAACTTGAGCTAGTAGGTTATGCTGCGGGTCAAAGTGTAGAGGAGAAATCGTTCCTTTGGGGCCAAACCAAGCATTAATGGAGACATCATCAGATGAAGCAGCATCTGAAGGAGCACTCTCATTAAGACTCAGACAGCAGTAATCTGGTATACATATGTCCTTTCTTAGCTCTGGTATCTAATGTATAGAAAAAGAGAGAAAAAGTATGCTCAAATTAATTATTATTTTATCTAATACTAGCATACATGCAGCCTGTCACATGCATAATACATCAATACTATAATAGTATCAGATCAGTACTTGGTCAAATAGCTGATGCTGAGCAAGATATCCTTTAGCTTTTTCTCCCTGTGGAAAGTTGATTAATAATGTCACATCATACACTGATTTTTCTTACTTCTTTCTCTTCACTTTCAAGGAGAATGAATTTGTCAATGAAGTCTCCTATACTCATTAGGTCTTGCTTCCAGTTTTCATCAGTGTATCTCAATCCTACCTCAATAGGGACTGTCCTGGCTCCAGCAACACTCTTAATGTAGTCAATGCTATAGGAATTGAAACTAAAAAGATCAGTATCTAGTCCAGCAATTATCATAAGGCTTTTGTGAAGTATTATTATTTAGTATAAATCATCAGGGGTATTGCATGTATGCATACACCCTTTCAAAAATTGTTTAAAGACATCTAATCCTCATAATTGCTTGTTGCACTTCAGGCTGTGACTTTTAAAGCAGCCAGTTTGAATAGTTCATAGTGGGTCTCACTTTTTACATTTTTGTGGTCTTCACACAATAGTATGAATCTCATTATAGCTACACTATATGCACTGGTATTATTAAATGCATGGACAAAATTTGTTATATTTCATACCTCCATTGCCTGTTTGACATAGCAGGCCAGTGGTTTATACAGCCTTTAATCAGTACAGGTTTCTCTTTCTTCATATAGTCCTCTTTAAAATGCAACAGGGAAGGAGGTGAATGGAGGACTTCAACACTAGTATTGATGACATCAGCAGGATACAGCTCTGCATTTTTAAGTTTCTTCGTAGGAAGAGAGCTAATCTTTTCATCAAATTCAGGTTGTCCTTTTCTCTTATAGTTAGTTTCTCTTATAACAGTGCTCACAGCACTGCCCCATCTTTGTAAAGAGTCATTCAGCACTGGTGCACCTAACAGAAGGCCCCTATCAATGGCCTCCATTGCATTGCTGTATCTCTCTTCCTTACAATACACCATGGCATCCAAAATTGCAGTATATGCATATAGTCTCCTGTAAGAGATGGGGAGGTCCTTCCAGTGCATTGCGTGAAGTTGTTCCCAGGACCAATCCATTGCTACTTGAATCCAGCCATGTGAGCTGTTGTAGTCTCCTGTTTTTATATTCTCAATACTCCTCCGTAGGGCAGTCAAGAAGCTAGATTTTGCAGGTGTATTTAACTCGTTTAGTGTCTCCTGGACCTCCTTTAATAGAGTCCCATTGAGCAAAAGTAAAGATAGCTCTTCCACTAGTTGTTCCATGCTTAAAGGGGCGGGGCTTGTAAAGGGTGGGGCTTGGCTGGGCGTGGCTAAACACGTGGTGACATAAGACTTGAAAATGAAGAGGCTGCCAGTTGATGAAGATTTGACTCCTGAAGATGCAGTAATGGACGAGAAGGCGATGGCTAGAAGGCAGCTTTGGGGCAGTGTGGCCATGTTTGCAGCCATCGTGGTGTCACTGAGAGTTGGTAAGGAATTAAATAGCATCATTTAGATGTCTCACTATTAATTCTTTTAACCATCTTTAGGTCCTTATTTATGGAGGTTTTTGACTAGTTGATTATAAAGATTTAATATTATGATTTAAATCAATGTAAATCATTTATAATAGTAATAATTCTGCTCGGTAATAGTTAAATAATAGTTATTAAAAACGGGGTGTGATCATATTCCAGTCGAGATTAGATCGTATTTTTTCACTTATTTTGTGTCTTGACAACAACAATGACTGAAGAGAAAAGAGAATGGTTAAAATGATTAAATTAATTTATGATTATTTACCTATTATTATTAATAAAATGATTCCGACGATTCCTCCAAGAATAAGTTTTAACTATAATATGAGAGAGTGAGAATGACTTGGGATGTTCTTCACTTTATGTATCAGTAACTGACATACCTTGCAGTTCTTCCACCACATCTTTCTTTCCAAGCGTCTTGAACTCACTCTGAATTGTGACGCACTCTCAGCCAGCTCTCCTGCGAGAAGAGAAGCGTGACATCATATATTATGAGTTATGGGCATAATGATAAAAAAATCCCTGCACTATAATGTGCATGGTTTTTTCCAAAAAATGGCTCCGAAATCACCCCCAATTTTTATTACATTTTCTGATACATATTGATGTACTTATGCTGTGTAGAAAATTTGAGCTGATTCCGACTTCAATTTTTCTTATTAGTACTTTTATAAGTAGCATAAATACCTGATTTCTCTTCCAAGTCTTCAAGTTTGTCTCCTCTCTCCAGGACTTTGGTTATATTGTCCTTCATTGTACTTATTACACCAGTGACCTGATTCTGTACCCTAACAGAGCAAAGACAATAACATCATAAAATAATGCACAACTCAAGCTCCATTTACATGCATCATAGTTCTGCCTATGGTGGTCAGGACAACCACCTCAACAAATGAACCAACCAGTTCATCACTTAGACCAACCATCCAATTAATACTAATAACCATACATAAAGCATGATATTGTAGTCTACTAGTATGGTGGACATAAATTTAAAAGGAACAATATTAGTCTCCAACTACCTCTAATTTTATTCCAGGCAGAACCCTGACTCATGATGTACATACAAAAATGCTAAATACTCGAATGATATAAATATTACTTTAAAGAACACAGGTTGGTACATAAATAGTGTCAATACATTACATCATGTTAGTATTCAGGAATCTAATAATAGTATAATTCTTATATTTTTCATACGTGGTTGTTATCTTTGGAGACCACCCAACCCTCCTAACAATAATATTTATAATTATGAACTTTACAGTAATGAATATAGAGTAGCTCTGATAATACTGATGTGCAAGACACATATTAATACTTACTGCCGTATTTTAGGATCTTGAGCATATTGTGAGTGCGTTCTACTTGAGTGAGGCACATGAGGAGAGCTGTTAACAAAACTACAAAATATTAACATAATTTAATTATAAAAATAAACATCATTAATAATCTCTCACATTTCTTCTTCCTCTTCGTCAGAGGAGTCCAGCCCCAATAGTTGTACCTGTTACATAAAAGATGATAAAATAGCGTGGCTTTCATCTCTTACCCTGTCCTGCCCGCCTCTCTGTCCCCTTTTAAATTTAGGAGGCATTTTTGGTTGAAGACTTGGAAGTTGAAAATGTGTTACTTGTCACACCTCCTTCTAATTTTAAGCCACGCCCTCATTAATTCTTGACAACGCCTACATAAAGATGGCGGCTCGATTTTTGTCGTCTTTTTCCAGGCAGCTCCCAGTTCTGACCTTTTTCACGAAGCAGGTTAATTTTATTATTGCTTTGATGAAACAAAATTTTAATTTAGTAAATTATTTGTGTTCTATTTTTATGCCTTCCAGCTTCTGTTTTTTTTTCATCACTTTTTGTTAGTTATTTTTAATTTAGGGAGGTTGCTCATTATGTGAGGAAGCAAGAACAATTCTTGATAAATACAAGGATCAGGTATGCAGTAAATAAATTATAATTTAAAAAAAGATTATCATGAAAAATATTATTTTAAAATAATTAATTCTTTAGTTTGTATATGAAGAAGTTTGCATTGACACAAGTGAAGGAGCCAAGTGGTACGAAGCGTATAAACATGATATACCAGTGCTTCACATTAATGGCCGTTATCTGATGAAGCACAGGATAAACGAAGATAAATTACTAGAAGCTTTGTCATCAAAATAGCGAATCAGGTACTTGTGATATTGTAATAATAATTGCTATTGTAATTATATTTTAAACAATAAATTCACTGCCTTTTATATGCTATTACAACCTATCTTCACATACTCCTTTTTTAAATTAAAATCTTGAATATTTTGATTTATTAATTTGCACTATTTTAATGACAAACTATGTAATACTCTCATAGCTGTGTTTCTCATGATTTCAATTTTTTAATAGCAATCATTATAATCCAGTACCATTATTTGTACTAACTATGCATCCGTTATCTCGTAAATTGTGAACTGAAATGGAATTAAAGTTTTACTATTGGAAAGAAGGGGAATTATTCGTGTCTGCATGCAGACAGTATAAGAAATCATTGTAGAGACAGGCACACACTAACAACTCACAACCACAAGTACATATAAAAACATATACTATGATATACAGCACGAGTGTGTGTGTGTGCATGTATGTACATGTATGTCAGTTAGTAAGTTAGCCAACTAAACATATTAAAAGACGAAAAATTTTTAATGAGCATGAGAGACATATTGAATGAATGAAGTCAGACGTCGTGTGCGGCGTCCGCAATATTGGCGCCCCCCGTGGTTGGAGGGAGGGTTGGGATGGTGGGTGTGGTCGGAAGCGAAGGCCGGAACATGTTTGACGTGGCAAGGGAAAAGTGACCGGTTGAGCTGTCCCAACCGAAGACCGATCCGAATTGAGGTAGAGGAGAAGGGCCAGTAATGGGCATGGCACTCGGTGTAACTTGACTAAATGTAACTAGTGGAAGAAAGAAAATAAAGAAAAAAATGACTTATAAATCCATTATCCAAGGTACTCTGCCTTTAATAATTTAATATTAGCTCCAAAGTATTGTCATTTGTTGCCGTATAGCGGGAATTTTTGGAAGGACTAAAATTTGGCAAATTGCTAAATTTTTGTGATCGGCAAATTTAAATTTGGCAAACTTGTGGCCATGTGCCATTGAGCGTGCGTATAATGGCTCAAAATGGCAGATTTTATTTTGGCGAATGGCTGTCGAAACGCCAAATTTAATTCCCGCCAAAATTTTCCGCTATATATAAATAGGTGATTATTTGTGTCATTTCTAAGTAGCTTTGTTTAATGAAACCATTACTTGACACATTGCTACTAGTATAAAAGTGCCACATAGTACTGCTTCATAAATTTTGACAGCCGCTTAATGCATAAAATGAAATTTATGCATGCTGCATTAAATATTGTTATACCCTTCATTACCTTGAGTGAAATCTCCCTGGTACGGACTAAGTAGAGGAGAGAGTGGCGGCCATTTTGGACTCAAAAGTGGAGAATTCTGAGGATAGGAACTCGGTCCAAGAAGAGGCGAACTGGGCACTGGCCATCTTGATATTCCATTGTTGAACCAATTACCATGATAATTGAATCTAAAGGAACAAAGAGTTTTTGTGTGTCCAATCATATAGAGCATAGATCAGTGTTGATAGCTATACAGCATTTACTATTGCAATGCTTTAAATAGTTGGGAATTTCAACTATTTTGCTTAAGTAGTGATGCACACACAGACAATGGCAATTCACTGGCAATTCACTGCACTGTAGTGTAGCTTTGTAAGCAATTTGATATATAACTTATGGCATTTATAATGCATGTATTTAGTGGTTTTAAAGTTACCCTGATTGTAGCTCTGAGTCTGCAGGAGAGTCCCTAAATGCCTTTGCAAATGGGTTATTATCAATTTTTAGCTGTGTCACCTGCATGTTGATAAATTAATTATAAATATTATATAAACTGCATGTAATACTTGATCATTCTGGTAAGCTGTGACAGCATAGAAATATGCTTCTGGGAATTCTTGTACATGAACGACTTCGGATTTCTTACGGGTGATGAATTTACTGACAATGACACAAGGTATATACTTGTGCATAGAATTGAGTGCAATCTGCAAGAGAGAGGAGGGAGAGAGAGAGGAGGGGGAGGGAATAAGATAATTGTACTCTCATAATTATACACCACACCCTGCTTGGACTGCAACAAAAAAATAAAATACTTCTCAATAAACACATTAGCCTTCAATGGACTTTCATTGGTTTGAGAAATGTTTGTTTCCATTGAATGAGGTGGCAGACTAATAGCTTATTCTGTCTATACCTTAAGTATGCAACTAATAGCTCTTTTTTAGATCCTTATTATAAAATGTGTTTTACCGATGAGAATAAAAAAGCCTGTTAAAATAGGTGCAATTTTGCCTGCAAGTTTAGTTACTATTATTATTATTGCATTTACTTGGCCTTTTCTTGTGTTCTTGTTATTTGTGAGTTTCACTTTCTTGAAATGGACCTTATTGTGGAGCCAATGCTTTCCCAGTGCTGGTGAGTCTGGATGAACATGCGCTAGGAGATCATCAATGTGGCTCTCTCCTTTACCTGCGACGACCCAGCTCGTGTTGACAAACTTGTATCGCTTGTTGTCTGCCGGGTTGCAGCGGAAGGTCATGGTGTACTTCTGGTCCATTTGCAGTCCGCAGATGCTTGCACTGAAAGTTGGAAACATTCGTCTACCAAAATGATAGAAAAATAATCATTTTATATTAAAATCAATTTTTATCATTTGCTTCAATAAAGGCCCATTGTGTATAAGCTCACCTGCCGGATTTGGTGATGATCATTTCAGTAGCCACTGCAGAAAACTTGCTCCACAAGTCCATGTTGTCAAGAGTGAGTGTTATCCCACTGTGTGGAGTTGCTAGTAATGGCGAGGGACTTTCTTCTAGCTCTTCAGCCTCGGGGCTGTCTGTGCTTGTTGTGGACTGTGGATTGAGTTCTTCCTGGCCTAGAAGGCTACCCCCACCTTTGCTGCAAATCTCCAAGCTGATGGATGGATCAGCGGTCTCCATTTTGACACCTCCGAGTCTGGAGTTGTCCGGGACGTTCAAGAGGGGCAGCTCGTCATCTTCTGGCTCTTCCTTCCAGCAGCCTCTTTTTATTTCTGGCTCAAACTCCTCCGGAGCTACTTCTGTGTTCATTTTGGTTGCTTTGTGCTTTTGTTATTCGTTCCAGCAAGTAGAGAGAGAGTACACAACACCTATCAAGTTCTAATGCGCTAGAAAGTTTTGCACCTCACGAGTCGGCTTAATTTTTGTGGGCGGGGCTGGTTTTTAATTGTCTCTTTTTGTTGGTGTTTTTTTAAACAAAAATCTCTGCTTTCTCCACTACATGCAATTTAAATTTTAAAAATACAGTTCTTTTCTTTATGCCATTTGCAAAATGTTTCTCAACCTTTGCTACAGTTGCATTCACTTTTATTTCTAAGCAAGTGGTCATTGTTATGGAGGTTGTTTGTGTGAAGCTAGAAATTAATCAACAGGGGCTCCCTCATTCCTTGCATAGGTACTGCTTAGCACATCTCGCGAGGGCTCCCAAGCCTTATAATGCATTTAGGCCCGCAGATCCCGTCACTTGAGATGCAAGACACCAAAGAGTAGGCTATTTTAAACTAGTCTCGAAAAGAGCTAATTATAGACTTATTGCATTACTATTAACTGCCCCATGCCATGGCCAACACTAGTCCAGTGAGCCCAGTCGAACTACCGCGTCCTTATGATATATCTGCTGCTGTTCAGCAAGCCCTTAGTTTGAATACTGCAGGCGGAAGATCGCTGCACAGTGACCATGCAGAACTTGAAGAGCAGCCAGGAAGATCACTGGAGTGCTCTTTTCAAGGAGACTCGCTTGACGAGGAAGAAATTGAGGAGCTCCTCCCAGAACTCGGGATGCTCGGCGAGGATGTATGGACGGACGTTGCTCTTCCAGATGTGGATACCAAAGGTTCTATAACCCCAGACAACTCAGCCAACATGGAGGAACTGGAAAGGTTTTGCAAATATATAGACGGGGATGAAGAGGGACCTCAGGATCTAGTCAAAATAAAACGAGAGAAATCCAACAGCACTAATCCTCCGATAGTGACGAATAAATGTCTCGGGAGAGCTCTTCGAAAGACTCCAGGTCCTCAGGCCTCTTCACCAAACAGTAGCAACTACAGTGTGACACTAGAGAACGCGGGTCTCTGGCAGCAGTTCTCTCAGATTGGGACAGAAATGGTCATAACAAAAAACGGGAGGTAATAGAAAGCATGATTTAAAAGCATACATTGATTTGATGTTAATTTTTTTAAAACAAAATTCAAATAGTTTTTTATCAATTTTTAATATTTTAAGCTCTTTGTGTACATTTTATTATTTAACGGGTGCTTATTGATTAGGCGGATGTTCCCGGCTATATCAATCCTTATCAACAACCTCAACCCAGAAGACATTTACTCTCTATATCTCGACATTCTCCCTGCCGATGATCGGAGGTACAAGTTCATGCAAACCGATTGGGTCCCAGTAGGAAAAGTGGACAAAAAGTTTAGCTATAGGACGTACATGCATCCAGAGTCGCCAAACACTGGAGTCTTTTGGTTAGAGAAACCTGTAACGTTTAAATTTCTCAAACTGACTAACAACAAGAATACAATATACAGAGACCAAGTAAGATAGAATCCACTGCTTTTATAATAATCATACTCATTATAGTTTTGTTTTTACTATTATTTATTAAAGTGAAATTTACTTATTTTTATAAGATGACACTTTTTACAACTTATTTTTGCAGGTCATTCTCAACTCCATGCAAAAGTATATTCCTACTATACGTCTCGTTTGTGAGACTACTAGAATGTCACACACATACCAGTTTCCTGAGACAGCATTCATTGCTGTCACCGCTTACCAAAACAGCAAGGCAAGGAATTTTTTAAAATCACATTTATTTTTAAATGCTACATACCTCTTCCTTTCTCTCCCTCAGATTACGCAGTTGAAAATTGATAATAATCCTTACGCGCGAGCTTTTCGTGACTCCATCTCTTCCGATAATTCCGTAAATGAGGGCTCAAAGCGAGGCGGACATTATCGCCACTCATCTAAATCCTCTGTCTCCGTTTCATCTCACGCCCCTGTCATCAAGCATGCTTCAGCAACCGTAGTGAGCACTAGTAGGGGAAGTGCTACGAGTGTGGAGTCAGGTAGGCTATAGCTCCTACGTGTGTGGTCTTTCAATGCTTTCAAGGATAGTTTGTGCACAATTATCACTTGCTATTTGTGGATAATGCCTTCTCCCTCACTTTTCTCCATGCATACAAACACACATGTATACACGTGTGTCTTTATATTGTGAACAATCCAAATAGTAATGTACACAGAACTATAGCTATTGAGAGCTTGCTTGCTTATTAAATGGATATTTTGTTTTTTTTATAACAAAGGGTTTGAAAGCTCAAGTAGTACAGAGATATTAGGCTGGATACCAGCTGCACTGCCTAACACGATTCAGCCAATGGAGACACACTATGATTGCAATCCAGCCTTCAATTACTGGTCAGATGAGCCTTGCCTGTATACCAATTCACTTGTCTATGCACCACCACAAATGATGGACACTTTCACTGAAGCTCCTTACATTCATCAGGGGCCACCAACACAGTAAGTAGAGAAATATTAGCTACTGGAGTTCATACTATAATACATATTATCATTAATATTGTCACTGGAACAATTCACTAAAATCAAGAGTAAATAATGGGCCCATTATTTACTCTGGCTAAAATGTACAGTACTAGATCCCCTGCATATATTGGCATAATCACATTGCCCACATATGTCATCCACAAGTTTTTTAAATCGTTTATAAGATTGAACGTTTACATTGTTCCATTTACACTAATCTCTCTTCCCTTTATTAATAATGCTATAGCATGTATCTTGAGTCTCCTGATGCCACTTTGGTGAGTCCTATGGAAACCACTGGAATACCAGCACCCCATCCACAGCCTTGCTTCATTGATCCGCACTGCTTCAGTGCTCCATCCTCTCATCACCCTCTCCCTCCTCACCCACCACCTCAACTGCATCCATCGAAACCACCTTTCTCCATTAATATGAGTTTTGAAGATGACGATGATGTATTTATTTAAAAACTCTACAAATCATATATCTATCTATCTATATATACATATATATATATTATATATACTTGTCTTGTTGTTCATCATTTTTGTGTGTTGTCAGTTTTTGTTATTTTATCCCCCTCTTGTGTTACGGATCACTTACTTTCTGCAGATTATTATGAACTCAAAATTATCAAACTTTTAACCTTATTCAGTCTAACTCCTCTTTCAATTCATTATTTTCTCCTTAATAGTAATAATGATAAACTGTTTTAAACAACAAATTTTTAAATGAATTAGAATGAAGTATCGATTTTACACATCAAATACACATGACAGACTATATCTCGCATACAGTGTACATGTACTCTCATGCATACATGTACCTGTAAAATTATAAATGTGTTCCTCCCTGAGTTGTAATTAAATTCCACAGTTTGACGCATTGTAACACCATTTACCACTCCAAGCCTCAAATGAGCACAAATTAAAGTGCACAATCTGCTATGAACACTGAGCCAACTTATAAGGTAAACATGCTTACCTCATACACAAAATCATATTTTTCTGCATGTATACACTCTCTTGCAAGACTGTTATAATCTTTTATTACAACAAGGAGCTATGAATGCTTAAGTGAGGGCAGGAGATTGAAAGAGGGGTAGGATTGCAAAGAAGTGTTTGGCTAAAGTGGGGTATGAAGAAGACCTGCAATTTACAGTTTAAATGATGAATCACAAGTGAAAAATTATTATTATTTAGAAAGGAAACGTAACAAATCACAGAATTTAAGGAATGAGAACAGAGCAACACGTGAAGCAGCCATCAACTTTGTTTAGCTCAGGTAGAGGGAGTGGAACCTTCTTGCATGACAAACGATCAAATTCGCTTCTTTCCTTTCCGAGTCCATGAATCAATACATTATTAGCAAACACGCAGTTAGCTTCTGGATTGCTTGGGAGGCTGATAAACTCGTACGGGAACTTTCCTTCTTTTGTTATGATTGAACGTGACTTTTGAGCTGGCTCTGAGGTCCCGATGGCAATTACATCAGGACTAGCCATTGAACAAAATGACTTGAGATGCAATGAGCCACTAACTGGAATTGGAGTAACAGGATAGTCAGAAAAACACTGTCTTAACTGCTCTATTCCTTCCTATATTGATAAACAGAAAATATTATTGGATTCATTTTAGTTATTATACTTTGATAACAAATCAGGTTTTATCGAACTAAACATACCTTCATTATACACTAATTCATAATCTCTACATGTACTGAATATGTACCTCATTTGTTCTTGATGAAAGTCCAATAAAGAACTCCCTGCCAGTGAAAAGGACGTCACCGCCATCCATTAGTCCAGGGGGTTTCATCTCTACTACTTTAAGACCCAGTGAGAGAACTGTCTCCTTTAAAGGTATAGTTTCTCCCCTTCTGGAAGCATGCCCTAAAAATGTATACAACTGTTAGAAAAGATGTAGATATTATTTTTATTTTGTTACTAAGATTGAGAAGGCTGCATGGCTAAGCACTAGTTAATTTGATGCAAACTTTAACAAATCAATAACTATACAGGTATGGACAACAATGCTAATAATAATTAAAACTCTTAATGGATTTCCTTAAAAATTGATTTTAAAGTGGGCCAAGCCAGAGATCACGAAATAGGCTCACTCCAAAATTCACAGCCCACAAAGACCAGCTGTTTGGTTTACTGGAGTAATAGTGGTCCAGGTTTAGCTGATTTTCAATTGAGAGGGACTAGAAGCTAGGTCAACTAGCATTTAGCACTATTGGACACTGAACAGCTGCTAATGAGGTCTTCCTAAACTTTACGAACCTCTCAAAAACATAAACAGGACAAATACATATATAGACAAAATATTATTTAGAAGTTAAGAAGCATACAATTGAATGGGTAGGGTAGTCCCACTTTCAAAGACTACCCTCTGGTTACAGGAAATGTTGGTCTTACAAGAGGGGTGTTTTTTCATCAGGTAGGCAAAAGGGCAATATAATCAGCAAAAATAGAACTTCAAGTCTGTTTAAAAGTGGTCTTAAATATGAGGCGGTTTCTTAGCAGTAATGGGTATTGTAGATGCAATGACTTGAACTATAACACACAGTGGTCATACTATTATTATCATTATTAATAGTATTCAAGTGTTACAGGCTAGTAGAAATAAAGTAACAAACCAATTGATATCAGTTATGCTTTTAAAATGCAGTAGCATAATGATGTACATGCACTTAAGCCCATGCAGTATCTCTTCCTCTTTTTCCATTTGTCTACCTGGTATAGTAATTAGTGCTGTATCTCCACAGACAACTAGTGGATCTTCAACAAAAACACAATCAGGGAAATCTTCGTTTTCTTTTATGTGTATTATCTCGAGTCCCATCTCCTAATAACAGATAATGCTATTAGTTCAAAGTTTAGATATAGTTAGTTAATAAATCAGTATCTTTTTTGAGTGGTATAATATTGATGAGCAAGAAAAAAGCATGAACTATGGCCTATGATTTTTTTTCCAAAAAATGGCTCCGAAATTACCCCCAATTTTTATTACATTTTCTGATACATATTGATGTACTTATGCTACATAGCAAGTTTGAGCTGATTTCGACTTCAATTTTTTGAGTTAAGGCCATTTTAAGAAAATGCAAAAATTCTGAAAAGTACCCAAGGCTATAGCCCATGGTTTTTTCCAAAAAATGGCTCCAAAATCATCCCCAATTTTTATTACATTTTCTGATACATATTGATGTACTTATGCTGTGTAGAAAGTTTGAGCTGATTCCGACTTCAAATTTCTGAGTTACGTCCTTTTTAAAAAATGAGCCAAAATTGGAAAAATACCCAAGGCTATAGCCCATGGTTTTTTCCAAAAAATGGCTTCAAAATTACCCCCAATTTTTATTACATTTTCTGATACATATTGATGTACTTATGCTGCGTAGAAAGTTTGAGCTGGTTCCGACTTCAATTTTTAAAGTTATGAGCATTTTATTTAACATACCTTTTCCAGGACATCAATGTATTCTCTATGCTGCTTCCTTGCTAACTCCAGATCAACTATTGGAGCATCAGCCTCGAGCCTTAGAGCTGCTTCTGGCAGAGATGCAGGCACACCACAAACAATAGCTTTAGTATATCGAAACATATCAGCCAATTCTTCCTTGCTGCCTATTTGTTGGACGCCATCTTAAAATGAATTTTTAATAAGGTTCTTCTGCGCATGCGTAGACTTGGCCCAATCCTCGTGTTGTATAAAGGCAAAGTGAGTGTCCATTATTCTGTTAAGTGTATTATTTTTCCTTCTTTAGAAATGGAAGAAGACTCGTGGGACACCGAGGCGGCTGTAGAACCACCAGCAGTAGAGGTTAAACTATTTGGAAGGTGGAATCCGGACGAAGTACAAGTTGGAGACATCAGTTTACAAGTTTGTCATTAATATTATAATTATTTTATAAAGAGGATAATGATGATCACGTGATGCCCCCATATGATCACAAATTAAATGATTTTAAAAGTCACATCATATATTATATAATGGCTGAATCCTCTCAACCACACCCATTAATAAATAAATAATAACTTATTTTTTCAGGATTATATATGCATTAAAGACAAAGGGGCTGTGTTCCTACCTCACACAGCTGGACGCTATGCTATGAAGAGGTTTCGAAAAGCACAGGTGTGACATTAAAACCATGTCTTGCCACTTGACCCTTTACAAACCCTTCTAGTGTCCAATTGTGGAGCGCATTGTGACTTCACTGATGATGCATGGAAGGAACAATGGAAAGAAGATGCTCGCCGTTCGTATCGTGAAACATGCCTTTGAAATCATTCACCTTCTAACTAACGAGGTACTAGATAGCGGAATGCTTTGATTCGCGAAAATTAAATCCACAAAAAGGATTTTGTGAAAGTCGAGTCCCTCAAATATTTTGAGCTACACGGTATACCGTATAGCACTTTAATTTGGCAAAGTTTTATTTTGGCGATTGGCGGTCTGCAAGCGGAATCACCAATATTAAAACCGCCAATCATTAATGCGCATGCTCAGTAATGCACGTGTACCTTTAAAAAATTGCCAAATTAAAAACCACCAATTACAATTTTATAGCATAATCTCAAAAGTATAGCGCTATAAAGTAATTATAATATTAGTAATAATAATAATATTAATAATATTAATCCTCAGAATCCTCTTCAAGTGTTGGTTGATGCCGTTGCCAACAGTGGCCCTAGGGAAGATTCGACTCGAATCGGACGTGCTGGCACCGTTAGGAGACAAGCGGTTGACGTATCTCCATTACGTCGCGTGAATCAGGCAGTGTGGCTACTGTGTACAGGTAGGTGTGGTTTTGGGTGTGGTCAAGTTATTGATTGGGTGTGGCTTTTTAGGAGCAAGAGAGGCTTCCTTTAGGAACATAAAATCAATCGCCGAATGTCTTGCTGATGAGCTGATAAATGCTGCTAAGGTATCATACTTGGGTGTTCTATTTGTTGTATTTCAAATTCACATTTGCAGAATAATTAGTAAAATTTTACAAGTACTATCTGATCATGTTGCTTATAAAAGAGCCTTGCAAAAGTTGAATTTGCAAAAAAGGGAATTTCTACTCTGTTGCATTTGTAAAAGTCCAGTTACCTTGTGCGATCAGTAATGATGCCTCCCTTTATGTTTTACGATGCATGTCCTTTATTTTGTGGGACAGAATTTTAGCTCTGCATATAAAGATGCAGCCCCTTAAATGTCCTTTTAGTAAAGATCTAGTGTTGTTTTATAGTGTGTTGCTTTTTAAAAGCTCCTTTTTTTCTCCTGCAGGGCTCCTCTAATTCTTATGCTATCAAGAAGAAGGACGAGCTTGAGAGAGTTGCAAAGTCCAACCGCTAAGAGAAAGAGAGTCCTTTCTTGTTTGTGTATTAATATACATTTTGATGACATTCGATAAAAGAGAAAGTCCAATTTTGCATTATTATTGAAAAAATTAATAGAAGATTATTATTAATGACCTTTTAATTAGGGGTGTGGCTGAGGTGTATTAAAACTTAAGGGTCAAATTAAATCGTTTTTTGTTATGAATTTGTTGAGGTTAACTAGAATAATCACTGCAACTCCTCCAGCTCTTCCTGCTAGCAGCAACAGCTTCATTTTTTATCAGGCTCGACTCTATTCAGACATGGCGGCCCCAGGAAGCGAGAGAGTCTTTACAAATTCCAAAGGAGACAGGGTCATTCTTCCTCGCCTCCCTCCTGCCCTGAGCAAGGTTTACGTACCAGGACGGATGTATAAGTATCAAGATGATGTAAAGAAACTCCCAGTGATGCCCTTGGATTACATTGCAAACAAGTATCTCAGCACCGTCGAGGTAGTTTATTGTGTATTCCTGGCCACAACAGAGCATGTGCATGACACATTTCTGCTTGTCTATCATGCAAGTTTAAGGAAAATCACTGTATAATTATATGAAATTACACAACAGTATAATTCTTGAATCATCGGGTGTTAAAACATAATGCAAAATGAAGAGGAAATAATTTTCCATTTTAATTACATTCCCTCATACATATACATGGTCTTATGTTGTGTAGAAATTTTAAGCCAATTCCAATTAAATTTTGATTCAATTCCAATTAAATTTTGATTTTTTATGAATTTATAAAGTTGGTCGAATTTCACCAAAGAAGTGACTAGGACAAATCTAATAATTTTTTTCTTGTACATATAAATTTTTCCTCATTAGTCATTGCATTTTATTACATTTTTTATTATCTTTCTGTCCCTAGCCATTACTGACTGAAGAAGAACTTGAGAGAACACGTGAGGTGGTGAAAGATTTTACAAAGAAAGGGGGAGACGGAGAAATGCTTCACAAGAGATTAGTAGAAAGAGGAAACAAAATGGATAACTGGGTACGATTAATTTTTATGTAATATTTTATTCTTATTATTATTATTTATTAGTTAAGTGACTGGTGGAATTACTATGCTTATCTTGCATTTCGTGATTCTGTTGTCATCAACGTTACTCCAGCTGTTGCCTACCCTAAACAATACTGCCCGACAAGAGAAGAGTATCTAAGGTTTTAGGAAAGATTTAAGACTTTTGTATTCAAGTTTTTTCCTTTAGAAATGCTACCAAGTTTTTAAGTGTGACATTTAAATACATGCTACTTGTTTTAAGGTAAGATTATGAATAATTATCCTCTCTCTCTCTCTCACTGTTTATAACTTACATGTACACATATCCTCTTTCTGTTCCTCTCTTTCTCTACCTGTCATCTTTTTGCTTTCTCTCCTCAATCTCTTCTCCTCTTTTTTTACTCTTTCTTTGACTCTAGTCCTCTCTTCTCTTTTCTTCTCTAACTTTAATCGTTATTGTTTTCTCTCCTTCGATCTCTCTTTCTTATATTATATTTTTCCTTCTTTCTTTCAGTGAGTCAATTCCTCCAGCTGTTTATCGCAATGTCCCACAATGTATGTCCCAGTATATGAGGTCTGGGTGCAGGATACCGGGAGAAATGGCTGACACTTTAAGGATTAACTTTCCTCCGGAAAAACGCCACGTAATCGTCATAAGAAAAGGACATGTAAGAACATAAGTAAATTAATTAATAACTTTATTTATTAAACTGGTTTTTACAAGTGTATGGTGTATAATCATTAAGCCCACCATCCACTATTCAACTTTGTTGAAAGAAACTTTGTGGTTACTTTGATGTGCTGTCAAATTTGTTGCCTGAAATAGAACTGACTTCTATTTCAGGCAACAGAGTTGCTCTAAGATCAAAGTAACCACACAGTTGCTTCAACAAAGTTGAATAGTGGATGTTGGGCTTTAAAAGCCCAACATCCACTAGGCAACTTTGTTGAAATCAACAGAAATTTTGTTGCCAAAAGTAGAACACTGTTCTACTTTTGGCAACAAAGTTGACAGACATCAAAGTAACCACAAAATTGCTTTCAACAAAGCTGCCATAGTGGATGTTGGGCTTTAAGCTATCAAAATTAATTTTTTAAAGTTGTACAGGTTAGAGGTATTTTACGATGCACCTGGTGGGGGCGTGACCATTGCTCCTGCTAGCTTTCTTTATGAGCAGCTCCGTTGGGTACTGGAAGACGCTAAAGAGAAGAACCCTTTACCTGTTAGCATATTGACGACCGAACAAAGGGACAACTGGTATCACGCAAGAGAGAGATTAAGGAAAAGTAAAGTCTATCGCTTTTATGTCAATTTTTATAGCAGCAAAATTTAGATCCTTTGAATAAAGAATCATGTGACATTGTTGAAAATGCTGTATATTGTATTTGCCTTGATGAGGGGGATTCAGCTGTTTCTGTTACAGAAGTGAGCAAATTTTAAAATAAATAATAATTTATTGTTGTTGTTGTTCAATATAGAATGCACTGACAGACAGGGAGGCAACAATAATTGCTTCTCGTTGTCTCCATGGCAACGGCTCCGCCCGAAACACATCAAACAGGTGGTTTGATATCACATCTCAAGTAATTACCTTATGAATATTCATGAGTATTATGTTATTATTATTATTATTATTATAGTTAGTATTAGGAGAGGATGGTGGGTTTGGTACTATTCTAGAACATTCTACAATGGATGGGCCAGCTGCTATTACCACCAACCTGTTCACTATTGACTTCATTAACAGGTATTACAATTGAAAAATAAGATGGCTTAACAAGAAAACCAGGTGTTCTAAAACCTAATAATAAATCATTATAATGATTTTAGTGAATTTAGTGCACTGAAGAATCTTTCAAATGTTATATTTAACAAAGTCAAAAATATTAAAACTACAGCTACCCTACATGGCAAAAACCAGTTTAATTTTATGATACGTTGCTTTATAATTTTGTAGTGGGTGTGATGTATTCTCCGAGGATTCAGACGTAGCACCTTCAGCTTTGAAACCGATTGAGAAACTCAAGTGGGATCTTTTGCCAGAAACTATTAAAGACATTGAAAATGCAAAAAATGCTATAGACAAGTAATGAATTGAGGAGTAATTGGAATTATAATTAACTGAATATCTTATTTTATTTCTTCAGGTCAATTAATAATTTGGATTTGTATGTACTCTGTTTTGAAGATTTTGGCAAAAATTTGCCAAAAAGTCTGAAATTGTCTCCTGACGGTTTCATCCAGGCAGCAATCCAGCTTACATACTATAAGTGAGAGCTTAATACTTTAAAATAATATTTCATTCTTATATATATATATAAAGCCTAAAGGTGGGCATCCACTATGCAACTTTGTTGCCAGTACCTTTGATGTGGTTGTGCAACATGTTGCATGAAGTCGAGAGTCTCTCTCTACTTTCTGCAACATGTTGCCTAACCACATCAAAGGTTTGACTACAAGTTGCAAGCAACAATGCTGCATAGTGGATGCCCACCTTAAGATACACTGTTGCAACATTTGTTGCAAAAAAACTTTTTGCATGCAACACAGTTTATACAGGAGTGAATGGAGCTTGCAATATGTTGCATGAAATAGAACTGTTTCCTATTTCATGCAACATGTTGCAAGCTCCATTGACTCCTGTATAAACTGTGTTGCATGCAACAAGTTGTTTGCAACAAATGTTGCATAGTGCAGTATGCTGGGCTTTATGTATAATATTTATTTATAGATTATATAATAAACCAACAGCAGTCTATGAGAGTGGTAGTATCAGATGGTTCAAGTATGGAAGGACTGACACCATTCGTTCCTGCACTAATGAAAGCCACAAGTTCATCAAGACCATGACAAATCCTTCATCATCAGTCAGCAAAGAGACAGAGAGAATGATAAAGAGAGAAGTGATACATGCTAATTTGCTGTGAAATACTTGTATTTTTTTCATGCATGCAGGCCCAGGAAAAAACAGAGTCACTAACCCAGTCAGTCAAAGCCCATTCACAGTACACTGAAGATGCAATCTCAGGTAGAGGTGTTGATAGACATCTCCTTGGACTTAAGATATTAGCTATGGAGTCTGGCCTGCCCATGCCTCAGATATTCAATGACACTGCTTTTGAAAAGAGCACTCATTTTTGCCTCTCCACCAGTCAAGTATGTTAAATAAGTTATTAGATTTTTAAATCTTAATCCACTTTCCTTTATTGTTCCCTCTCTGTAGGTCCCAGTGGCTAATAAAGATATATTCCTTTGTTTTGGTCCTGTAGTTCCTGATGGCTATGGCGTTTGCTATAATCCACAAGAGAAGAGAATCTTACTAGCAATATCCTCATTTCATGATTGTCCTCACACTGATAGTATACTCTTTGCAGACAAACTTAAAGAGAGTCTAAGGGAAATGAAACAGGCAGTACTTGATGCTGGTGAAAGCCCCAAAGCCAAACTATAGACATTTGTGTGTGACATTTTCATTTTATTTTGTTAGTATATTGTATGAATCATGATAAGGTGAAGGACATTGTAGCTTCCTTTATTAAATGAGCACACTTTATAAGCTATTGATACAGTGATAGCAAGTGTGGTGACAGTTACTTTGCAGTTATAGTGTAGCTGAACCTCAAGAGTATACGTATACAATGGCTAGTTTTAGTAGTGAAAACTCAGAAGGGACAGGAGAAGGCTCTTCCATTTGTGTCAATATCTCCAATGATACCCCACATCCAAAGATAGTCCTTATACTAGGTAAAGATCACAAGGCTCCATTGACTCCAGCCATCATTGAAGAAGCATGGAGAGTAGTACATATTGGAATGCATGGTAAGATATCGTTTGAGTATCCAGAAGACACTGAGGTTGGCATTAGCTACCAGAGAGAGGACGGGACTGTCATTACTCAAGGACCCCATGCAGCTAAGCCTGGGACTACTTGGAAGTTTGAGGTTGATTCTCAGTACGATGATGGCGACTTAATTCATGAAAGTTAGTCTGACATATAACAATATGCAGCTAGCATGCTCTACAAGTAAATGGGTTCTATTGCAACTTATGCTCAGTGTATAGTTGCTGTATTATAATTTTAGGCATACAAAAAGATACAACACTATTCTTATAATATACCCTTGCTTTGCTATTATCTTTTATTACTATAGTTCTTCTCTCTTTATTAGGTCAAGCTCCTCCTTTGCCAAATGGAGCATTCATGGTTTACAACAAACTCCCTGCAACTTGGTCTGGACGAAAGATAAACGTGGCCCTCTACAAATGTGGACAGGCTATCATCACCAAGAAGAACGTGCGGGTTGGAGACTATGTTGAGCTCCGGCCAACAGACAAGCTTCATATTTGTCTCATTGAAGCTGATATATTATCGGACGATGTTGATAGTCCTCTCTTTGGATCAAAGAGCTCTGCCTCTTCAAGGGAAGACCTCATCAAGGAGATGAGTGAGGCAGAGTTCTCTCCAACGATGAAGCTTGATTTAAAGACCTACCCTAATGGGGTCGATGTGACCATACAAGAAAATGAAATAAGCGGACAGATATTATTTGTACCAAAGCCTCATTACTAAGAAACAAGTTACAAATACTTTAATATAAACATTACTATTTCACTACATGATGTATTGATGATAAACTCTAACTTTCATATTATTAGTCAACTGTATGCAGTTGCATGTCCATTATGTGATTGACTGCTTTAGCACTGAGTAAACTTTCTAGCAGTAATTGACAGTTAAAATGACAGTTATAAGATCATGCATTAATAAGGCTGCCAGACAACAAGAAAATCCCCCCCTAAATTATCTGCTCATTAATAATTATTGAACAATTTAAGAAAAAAGTTCTATTAAACAAAAACAAAATGTCAAATAGTGAAAGTGTCACATATACTGATCTGCAGTAAAGAACAGCTCCCCTCCTCCAGGCTTCACGTTAAGAGTAACTTCTATGCCGTTAGGAAACTGAGAGAGGTCAAAGTCCGTGAGCGTGGTAACTGATGTGAGGGACTCAAAAGATTGTCCTACTTTCATGTGTGATACAACGCCAAAATATAGTTTTGGTTCTATGACAAAGTCGACTTGCATTCCGACACAGAGGCCTTTCTCTTGGAGGAGTATGTGACGCTCTTTGTAAATGGCGACGTCAAATTTGCGACCACTCCAAGTTGCAGGTGGAGTGTTCTTTATGACAATGCTACCGTTTGGATTAGGAGCAACACCAGTCTCTGCAAAATAAGTATATGATATTACTTTTAGTGTTAACTATATAGCAGTATTATTATAGCTCAAAAATCAACAATCAGTGGATTAATGGAGATACAGATCTAGCTTATTAAAATAAAATAAGATACAAGTACATTCTTATATGCAGTGCAACATTTATTTTATTGTAAGAAAATCTAGTAGCAACTCAAACTGTACTTTCAAACCTAGATCTTTTAACAAGAAAGATCTTTTTTTACATACTCAATATGATCTAAGGCCTCACTTCTTTTTAGTGTTGCAGAATCATTCATGGACTCTTGCATGATCTCCCAAGTGCTCCCGTGATCAGCATCAATAGGACCAGCAGTGACTGTCATTCCACTAGTTTTATAAGATACCCCGACACCAAGGGAGGCTGGGTAGGTGAACTGGACGCTGCTCTGCCCTCTGAGGATGTGCCAGGCTGTGTAGACGGTTGTGGGATAAATCGAGCTAGTGTTTTTGGCAAATACAACGACCTGGACATCACTTCTTTTGGAAGAGTTGACGTATTTGATTGGAATATCATTGGTAATCATTCCAGTAGATATTATTAAATTATATACAGCAACTAACAAAGTGAAGCAATCGCTCTCCTCCACTAAACTGCAGAAGTTCTTCAATATGAGGTCCCCAATTATAATGACTATTATATGGACTGTACCAACAGTATATAAGGACTAGCTGTAGCTATGTCTCAGTGATATCACCAGTTACTGCTGACAGTGTCATAAGGTGCAGTGATAACTACCTTCCTTTACTGCAAGGCAGTGTTCAACACTCAATAATACAATTACAAAGCATTTTAGTTCTATACTAGTAGGTGCATGTAAGCCCATGCATATACATGTATAATGTCATGATTTAATTTGGAAAATTAAATTATTATTGAAAAATATATCAGCTACATAATGTTATTTTATTTGCTTGGTCCAACTAAGCTGTTGCCTAATTTGCTCACTGAGCGAGACACACCAACTCCCATCAGCTTCTGCAAGTTCTATAAAAAGTAGACGCAAATGACTACTACCAAATTAATTTCTTTCACAAAAAGTAGTAAATTAAAAAAAAGCAATAACTATAGCCCATGGTTTTTTTAAATGGCTCCGAAATCACCCCCAAATTTTATTACATTTTCTGATGTATATTGATGTCTTTATGCTGTGTAGAAAGTTTGAGCAGATTCCGACTTCAATTTTTTGAGTTACAGCCATTTTAAGAAAATGTCAAAAATCTGAAAAATACTATAGCCCATGGTTTTTCCAAAAAATGGCTCCAAAATTACCCCCAATTTTTATTACGTTTTCCGATACATATTGATGGACTTATGCTGTGTAAAAAGTTTGAGCCGATTCTGACTTCAAATTTTCAAGTTATAAGCATTTTAGAAATAACCTATATAACCTCCTTATATACTTACCTCTCTTATTGACATAGTACAGAGTATGTACAAGAATATGAAGGAGCAGTCGGTCATGTCGGTCCCCATCAAATTACGATGAGAAATTCCTTGCAATATACCAAACGGAGTGAATGGTAGCTTCGCAACAACCCTCCCATCAAATCTATAAAGAATGAACATTCAATTATTTATTTGTTACTATAAATAGACTGTTACTATAAATGGATTGTTACTATAAATAGACTGTTACTATAAATAGTTTGTGTTCTCTATACAATACATGTAGATTTACATTGTGTTGAACATTCCAAGTAATGCAGTAAAAGTTAATCCAATGAGAACCATAGACTTCATTTTAACCTTCATAATTAATAAATAAATTAATTATAATAATAATAATATCTGCCATAATTTTTTAACCTCTATCTATACGTACCATTGATAAATCTTTGTTGTAATTTTTAAGCTGTTCTTCTTGCTTCTCTAGTTTCTTTCTTTTTTGAGTCCCGCTTACACTTCCTTCGCCAACCGTCTCTTTTTTACGTTCCACTAAAAATTAAAAAATTAACGGTCTTATTATTCTAGAGATTTCTCACATTTTCTGCTTTGTTTTTCAACTACATCTTTCAATCGCTTGTAGCCTTCAGTTCTGTACAAAAGGACATAGGAGAGACCTGCAAATAATTTAATATTAATGTACTGGCCACCATTCTATCACTCACCCTCGGAGAGAAGTGCTGTGCATAAAGAAATGAACAAGATCATCAAACTATCTGCAATCATTTTTTAGTTTTAGTTTGATTTTATTTTAGCACGTTCAAATAGATCATATCCGGTAAATAAAGTCTGTTCGTATAATTAGGATAGACCCAGCATGGTGTAATATGGGATGGGTTCAAGTTGCAGATCGACCTTAATGTTATGAATCTCTGTTGGAGGTGATGTTATTTGTGGGAGAGAAGTTTTGAAGTCTTTGCATGCCTTTCTATACTCCAGAGATACCAAAGAAGTAATAATATAAACTTTTGAAGCCACTGGTTTAGGACTGAAGAGAATGGCTGCAAGACTCAATGAAACACCTGCACTCATCGAACTCCAAAGTTTTCAAAGTTTAGAGAGATCTCCTGGTGTCAAAAAAGGGGCGCGGAAAAGAGACGTGAGCTCTCAACAGGAAAACAGAGAGCCCATTTCACCATTGAGCCTCCAACTGCCACCACTGACATCATCTACACTGCAGCAATCGATGGAATTCGGTGCATCATTGCTCACTTCTTTTCCATCAATCACCAGTGAGCTACACACTGCACCTATATCACCAGCCTCTAAAACCTCAACTCTACAGCAGCAACCATCAACAGGGCAGCTCGAGCCTAGGGTAGTTCGACGAACAAGACTAGCAGATTTGCTTGCTTCTCTTCGCAATGCCACCGGATTGAACGAAAACCTTAAATCATATCTCGTTGATGCAGATAGACTTATCTGCAGTGGGAAAACAGCTGAAGCAATACCTTGTCTTGAAGAGGCTATAATCACTGCAAAGAATAATTCAAGACTGCAGTGCGTTTTATGGCGCATACTTGGTAATGCTCATCTGTCATTGGGTCACCATAAGAAGTCTTCAGTCTGTCACATGCATCAGTTGGCATTCTGTCGTGAGCTGGATGATTTTACTGGAATGACAATGGCTGAATGCAACCTGGGTAAGTTATACTAGAAACATATAAAAATATACTAAATTACTCCATATGTAAATTTTATATAAACTACAGGTATATCTTACTTAAAGCAAGGTCTTTTAAAGCTGGCAGAGAGATGCTTTTTACAGTATTTTGAGAACAGCAAGATCCTTCAAGATGAGATGAGTGTGGCTTATGCCTGCAGTAACCTTGGAGTCCTTGCTAAATCAATGGCACTCCAAGAGTATACAACGACAGGCGGTAGAAACAGATCGGAAAAGATGAAAAACAAGAAATTGAATGAAAGATTCAAGGAGCTCCTGCAGAAAGCCATCTACTACTTTGAGCAGCATTTGGAGATAGTAGAAAGATACTCAGACTTGTAAGCAGCAGAGGCTATTATTAAAATAAATACATTATATTTTGTAGAGAAAAGCAGTCCTGTGTTTATGGAAACTTGGCCTCGTGCTATGAGCTGATGCATTCTCATAGTGAAGCTATATTCTGTCACAATAAAGTACATGATATTATTATTATTATGATAATTATCTTTCACTTGCTCATATGTATAGAGGCTTGAGATAGCTCGTAGTACCAGCAACAGAGAAGTAGAAGTGAGAATCTTGTGCAATCTAGGAAACTGCCAGAGAGCTATTGGAAAACTTGACGAGGCTTTAGAAAACTACTCATTAGTGAGTATAATAAAACTTTGATATTGACATTAACTCCCTTTTTTCTACCAAAGGGTCTTGAGATATGTCAGACAATAGATGACAAAGCTTCAGAGAGTGTTATACTGCTAAACCTTGGGGTTACCTGCGAACTGACAAAGCAGTTTGATAAAGCCATTGAATGGCACACGCTTGTAAGCAGCATTTTTGAAGTTATAAACATGCTCTTATGTCTTGTGTAGTATCTGAGTATGAATGTTGAAGCAAAAGACTTAGCTGGTCAAGCAAGAGCTTACAGTATCCTAGCTGAGCTGTATCGGCAAACAAGGCAGACGCTTAAATCCCTTCACCACTACAAAAAGGTACAGTAACTCATTTATCTGCACAATTAAATTTATTTTAATTTTTTTAGTTGGCCGAGGTCTTTCAGGCAATGGGTGACCATGAGTCACATCAGATGGCAATGGTGTTTGTTTCCAAAGCCCAAAAGGCACTTGAAAAGGAAAGACTAGCAAAGAAATATCACAACATTGAAACCCTCTCTTCGAGGGACTTTCCAACCTCAGCGCCGCCAAGTTTCAGAGGATGGAGATCAAGTGGGAAGCGAACCAAGCTAGGCTCCTGGTCTGGACTCAAACGATGGAACAACGGAAGTTTAGAAAGACCAGCAACAATATCCTGGAGTCATAACTTAGTCCTAGAGAACAAGCATGCATCAAAGAAACCTCTACAGCTAAGACGCTCAAATCTCTATCGTACAAAAGGTATCTTGGACAGACTCAACTCTCAAGACTCTAGCGATCTCAATGGGATTTTAAAAACAACGAGACCATCGTTTTATACGCTAGGGGAGTTCATGGAGCCGGTTCATCACAGACTTACGTCAGACGATGAGGAAGGGAGCGTCACTGAGTACGAGGACATTGAGGACACTCCTTACATGAGGGACCGGAATCATCCTGTCTTTGGGAGTGCAAGGCATTTGAAAAACCTCAGAAAAGTAAAATAATTATTTGCTACCATATTAAGCTACAAAATAAAGATTGCAACTACACAAGGACAAAAGGCTAACTAAAGAGTTCTATTATTATTATCATTATTATTATTTATTGCTGTAGGTTGGTAAGACACTTTTAAGTCCACGGAGTCAGTCTACTGGCCCTCCTGATGAGAACCCAGAAGATGAATGGTTAAAATGGCTGCAGCTGCATGATGTTGGGCCAGGAGGAAAGTAAGCCAATTTTTATGTCACTAAAAATAGAAACACATACATTACAAGTTTAGTACTCTAATACATATATGCTATATTTAGTAACTTTTCCTAGGCCCGAGTTTCAGAATCCTCACTTGCCTCTGTCTCATTCCGAGTTGAGTTTGCCCCAACAAACAAATAGGTCACCATCGCATCGTGAAGCTCCACCTCCTCCATCTCCACCACCGCTGCCTCCTCGTCTCTCTGATGATGACCCACCGACACCACCAAGCGTACCCCCTCCTCCATCACACCCTCCTCCTCCTCCTCCTCCCATTTTACACCCTTCACCTTCTAATCCTCCTCCTCCTCCTCCTCCCCCTCCACCACCACCACCTGTTAACAGGTTCCTTAAAGGTAATAAAGCTAAGAAGACTCCACCTCCTCCAACCAAACCAAAGCCAAAACGTAACAAAAACAAGAAAGGGTTTGGTAGTAGATTTGGGTCGTCTCCATCTCCATCAAATGCAAAGGTAAAGTTTTATTGCATATACTAGCTTATGCATGCATTCGACATTTTGTATTGTAGAGAAGTAGTTGAGTTGAGTTTGCATGATAAAGTTACTGAGAGAACTTCTACATATGCATAAACATTTATGATTATATTGCAACCTTTAGCATCATAAAAGTTTCATGGACCTTGTCTCATGTAATGAATTGCACGCTTTGAAAATGACTCTAAACACAAATTATCAATATTTGTGATCTTTTCTTTTTTTACAGAGCAAAGAAAATTTGCTCGAAGAGACTGAAGATTTCGTTCTCTCCATCAGCAGGGAAAATTTCCCAAGCATGTCAGGGCAGAATAAATTTAGAGAAGGAGGAAAGAGAAGAGTACAAGAGTCTCCAATGGCATTCTCAAACCCAATGGCAATCGAGGAAGAAGTTGGAGTGATGTTTCATGAAAGCAACCTTATATGAAGAAGTGACATAACAAAAAACCATAAACAAACATATTTTTATAATTTTTTTTACCAAGAGTACACATCATGCATATAGACACATCCATACAGTGCAACTTTTGAATGCATGAAGTCTGCATTTATCATACATGGACTGTTACACTTAGAATGTTTTTTATAGTTTTTGCAGCAATGTATAGTGATTTGGTTTTTAAGAAATATTTTTGTGGAAAAATCAAAGTGTGTGAGACAATCAAACAGTTATTACGCTACATGTACAATAATTAAAAACAAAAACAGAAATAATAATAATAATCATTATTATTATTATTATAAAGAATTACATGTACATAGACAAAATTCACCTATGATTCTAATGCCAAATAGTTTGCGACTAAAGGATGAAGATCGGGGCTAACCAAACCGACCTTGTACTGTATTTAATAATAGGGAGAAGTCAATTAAACCTAGAGATTAGTATAATGTAAGTTGTACAGCCAATGCCTAGTAAGAGGAAACTGCTAATAGGATTATTGTTCAGAAGTTTCTTCAGCTTCTCCACCTTCTAACTGCTAACAGAGAGAAATAGAAAAGAGAAAGGGGAGGGAGAAGAGAGGGGGAGAGAGTAAAATGGAGAAAAGAGAGAGAGAGGGGGACAAAGAAAAATGGATGCATAAAAGAAAGAGAGAGAATATAGTTTAAGAGGCAAGACTGAATTGGCTACCTTTCTCTTTTTGGCTGGGAGAGAAGAGAGGTAAGAGTCACTGCTAGCACCTGGAGGTTGCTGACCAGCAATTTGAGCCTGATCCTTTTGAATGGTAGGAATCCATTCCCACAGAAAAGAAAAAGAAAGAAAGAGAGAGAGAGAGAGGAACAAAGAGCAGTTATCAAGTTTATATCATACTTTTGGCATGGCTGATGGCCAGTTTTGCATTACCTCGGCTTCCTTTTTATCAACCTCCATGTCATCTTCGTCTTCATCTTCAACATATCCCTCTACATAGACAATGTGACATGTAATGGTTTCCTTTGGTATAGTGCTCTTCTCTGATTCCTCTACAAACTTGTCTACTAGTGACTGAGAGTTTAGCATACTCAGAACACCAGGTGTGTCATTATCAGGGAACATCATTTTCTAAAAGAAAGAGAGGAGAGAGAGAGAGGAGGGGGAGATAAAATTACATGCACATACAGAATAGTGGTATAATGATCTCTTACTGATATTCTCTTCATAGCTGGTGTCAGATCATTAGATGATTCTAAGCATTCACTGAGGAGGAGCGTGAATGTAGTCCCAAGGTTCATGGCCCAGTCATATATCTGCTGTGGGAATTCTGGATCATCATCTACAGGGAAAAAGATTGGGCACTCATAACTTTTAACTCATAGCTTTTTAAATATACGATCTATCTGGAAATTTTTACTGTGATTTAAATTTTACTGAATTAGAATTTTGCAAAAATTAGATCACCCATATAATTATATCCCACATTCAATAATACATGACACAGTGTTATTTAGTAAAAATTAAATCACAGCACTATTTAAAAACACAAAAATTTTCTATCACACTAATTTCCTGATCTACGGTATTAGTAATGAATTACCTGGTTTATTAACTATGATTTCCATTACATCCTTTAGCAGAAATGCACAACATTTCTGAGCTGAAGCACCAAAATCAACTTCTTCGCGTAAAGGAAGAGGAGGCTAAAGAAACAAATGTATAATGAAATAAATGTTATATGGTAATACATAGGCAATATTTGCTGCTTTCTTAAAATGGCCGTAACTTGAAAGTTGAAGTCGGAATCAGCTCAAACTTGCTACACAGCATAAGTACATCAATATGTATCAGAAAATGTAATAAAAATTGGGGGTGATTTCGGAGCCATTTTTTGGAAAAAACCATGGGCTATAGTCTTGGGTATTTTTTAGATTTTGGCTATTTTTTAAAAATGGCCGTAACTTGAAAAGTTGAAGTCGGAATCAGCTCAAACTTGCTACACAGCATAAGTACATCAATATGTATCAGAAAATGTAATAAAAATTGGGGGTGATTTCGGAGCCATTTTTTGGAAAAAAACCATGGACTATAGCCTTGGGTATTTTTTAGATTTTGGCTATTTTTTAAAAATGGCCGTAACTTGAAAAGTTGAAGTTGGAATCACCTCAAACTTTCTACACAGCATAAATACATCAATATGCATCAGAAAATGTAATAAAAATTGGGGGTGATTTCGGAGCCATTTTTTAGAAAAAACCATGGGCTATAATAGCTTTTGCCCCTCCATCTCTCAGTCTCTTTCAATTACCTGCAACTGATTAAGCACAGCTGGCAGCTCTGACACAAATGACTCAATAGCCTGAGGTATATTATCATTAGTGGGTTCCTCTCCATTTAAAAGACGCTCTTTGATAAATTCCCTGAGGGTTGGGTGAATAGTGACAAGGGGGCCAGTCACTCCACCAAATACAGTGACCACTTCACTAATGCTCATCTTCTTCATGCACCTTTCTACCAAATTGCCAATAAGAGTTGGAGGCACTGGGAGAAATAGAGGGAGAGAGAGAGAGAGAGAGAGAGAAGAGGATAAATAGATGTATACTCAAACAATGTCTTAATATTTGCAAGTCCATTGATGTACCGTATAGCGGGTTTTTTTCGAGGATAATAAATTTCGCGAATGACCCATATCCAGAAGTTTGCGGAATTAATTTTTGCGAATCTTCACTAATCTGCCATCTTGTACTGTATTAAATTGATTTTCAAGGAATTTAATTTCGCGAATCATGAAAAAATCCACGAAATTCACGAAATTTGTTATCCTAAAAAAAAAACCCGCTATACGGTATATGTACATGCAATAACCACATTATAATTTATGAAATGTACTACACAGTGTAAATATACATGTACATACATGTACACATGTAGATGATACATGTACTGTTAAAATTCTCAGAATTACATGTGCACTCTATACACCGAAAAGCTGATGACACCCAAACTAAAGCAGGTGTCTGCTAGTAGCTAATATTCACATGAAAATTAGTAACTGTAGTATACATACTATTGTACAGTACAGCTCATACTACTGGATCTCCAAGACTATATAAAAGGAGAACAAGAGATTGGGATCAGATCCTTCATATACTAATAATATTATCAGAGCCATTGCTGAGGGAAAGATTATGAAGGCCTTCATACTAGTCTCTCTTATCACCTGTGCCTTTGCCAAGTAAGCTAAATATTTATTTATATTTATTTATTTATTTTATGTATAGTTGGCCTATCTCTGTTGATATGAATTGTGATACAGCTCAGTCTATTATCCTATGTGGTTTTGAGTTTACCAACAATGCAAACAAGGACCTTTATCTATTGAAACGTAACACTCCTCTTGAAGGACTCCTCTCGGAATTTATCAAGGTTTCTCCTTCTCTTGGTCACTCTCTCCTGTATGAAGGGCCACTGATTTATCGTCTCCCTCCTACAAAGGATGAGTTTGTTCTCTTGAAAGCAGGCAAAAGTATTTCTACATCAGTTCCAATCACCGATGCCTTTAGCTTTAAGATAGATGGGATTTATACTGTGAGGTATATTGGACCAATACAGTATCTGTCGGTGGAAGAGATGGAGATTTTCGAAGAACAGATCAGGGAATCTCAAATCAGGGATGCCCAGATCAGAATTAAACAGATCAGGAATGAGCAGATCAGGGGTGAGCAGATCAGGGGTGAGCAGATCAGGGATGAGCAGATCAGGGATGAGCAGATCAGGGGTGAGCAGATCAGGGATGAGCAGATCAGGGGTGAGCAGATCAGGGGTGAGCAGATCAGGGGTGAGCAGATCAGGGATGAGCAGATCAGGGATGAGCAGATCAGGGATGAGCAGATCAGGGATGAGCAGATCAGGGGTGAGCAGATCAGGGGTGAGCAGATCAGGGATGAGCAGATCAGGGATGAGCAGATCAGGGGTGAGCAGATCAGGGGTGAGCAGATCAGGGATGAGCAGATCAGGGGTGAGCAGATCAGGGATGAACAGATCAGGAATGAAAAGATCAGGGGTGAGCAGATCAGGGATGAGCAGATTGGAGATGAACAAATCAGGGAATTACAGATCAGGATGGAACAGATCAGGGAGTCCAATGCCCACAAATTAATTGAGATGAACATAGATGATGCTTTCAACCTACTGAAGCCAGAACATCAAGAACAAGTCAATAGCGAAAGTGAAATGGCTCATTTTGAGTCCTGCAGTACAACAACCATATCAGGGGCTCCGAATCAGAATGATGAGACTTTGAAGGCTCACCAGAAGCTCTGTGATCAGATTGCAAAAGCAAGCGGTACAGTCGGTAACAATGACTTGTACACAACATGGTTTGGAGCTTATTCCGACTCTAGGTCAACCATAGTCAAAGATGTGTATCAGAAATGTGCCGACGGATTGAGAGACAATGCCACAATATACTACAACCATGGGATATTCTGCAAGCCTAACACCATTGCTTACACTTTTAAGAACGGAGTCAAGGTCTACTTATGCCCATACTACTTCAAACAGCCTACCTTTTGCGATGGGAATGCCTACACTAAAGAGGCTACTCTTATACACGAATGGGCTCATGCCTTTGGTCTTACTGATGACGTTACATATGGAGCTACTAACTGCATGAATCTGGCTAGCACAACTCCTTATAAAGCTATTGACAATGCGGATAACTACCGGTTCCACTATTGCAATGCCTACTAGAGGACTGCTCCTCCTGTGGAAACTTGAAAGCCAAGAACTTTAGGACTTTTTCATGCAACACTATAGGACATGCACAGTTTGAGTACACGCACTAGTAGTTCCTTGATGCACATGATTATTGTCTTGGCTTTAAAATAAAATAACAATTAAAAAAGAATTATTTGTGAAATATAATAAACACAGTCTCCTGTAGAGTAACAAATATTTAGTATTTATACAGTGAAGCTACAACCTACTCTAGTACATGTACATACACTATACAACATTTGTTACAAACAGCTTTTTGCATGCAACAAGTTTTTTTTGCAACAAATGTTGCATAGTGTATAGCTGGAAATATTTGCTGGAATTTAATTTTGCTGTTTGCTGTTCATCATAAAATGCACAATTTAATTCCACAAAGCATTACAGGTAATGGGTGTATCACCAGTTCACACCCACACTAGCAAAATTAAATTCCATGAACATTAAAATTCACTATATTGATACAAAATCGCAAAACATAATTCCCTCAAACTTTTCCACCTATAGAGTAGTGTATGTTACAACATAACTTCAGATTACACTAAATACTCTTACATGTAGATAACATTCATAGCGTAACATTAATAAAAATATGTGCATTAATTAGAATATGTGCATTAATTAGAATATGGGCATTAAATAGAACATTTACTTATTTCCTCCTCTGGTCCCCCTACAGCCTGACGTATACGAGCAATCGTCTCAAAGAAAGGTTGATCAGGTTCTGGAGAGAGAGAGAGGGAAAAGATACTTTTAATAAATTTGTTTTATTCTTACGTATAACAACGGTCCTTTCTTGTTGCTGCTGTCTCTCTCTCTCTTGTTTCTGTTTCATCATTTGCTGCAAGAGATGAACAGGCCCAGGGAGGAAAGGATTAATATCATCGTCGTCGTCATCACTATCGTCCTCCTTCTTTTCGGCCCCTCCCTCTCCTGCCCCACCCCCAGTGGCTCCTCCTCCTTCTCCTCCGCTGGTTACCGCCGGTCTCTCTTGATTCTCTCGCTGGTTTTGGTTCTGTTCCTCATCTTCCATCATCCTCATGGCCGCTCTGTAACGATGGAAAGAAGCAAATAAGTACATGTACAGTATATGTATATGCACAGCACTTTTTGTGGCGTAAAGATTTGTCCCAATTCATATTGTTATTTTAATCTTTTATTTTAATCATTTGTAAAATATTCATCAACAAAAACTTGCCATATACATGTACATGTATCTCTCCCTCCCTCTCTCTCTTCTAAAACTGCTTACCTAGTAGCCATTAGTGATCCTAATAGTCCAGCAATAGATCCTCCTCCTCCTCCTCCTCCCCCGCCTTCATTTCCACCACCTGCACCAGGTCTGTAAAGATGATTTAAAATAAAAACAATAATAATAATAATAATAATAAAGATGATATAATATTCATTCCGTCATGCAAAGTGTACCATATACAGTATACATGTACATAGCAGGTTATTTTGGAGATTCTATTAGTAATTATTGGCAGGTTTTAATTAACAAATTTTTGCCCTCAAATTATGATCCTCTCCAAAATCACCCCATTATAATGTACATGTACTTTCTTAATTCTCTCCCTCCCTCCCTCCCATTAATTATTAACCCTGTAGTCTCTTCATCACTATCATCAAGTGGAGCACTAAGAAGTGATAGGAGGGGGTTAGTCGGACGAGCCGAAGGTATCAAGTGAACAATACGAGGAGGTTCTCCTTCCAGCGTCACTTGGACCTTAAGAAAATAGGCGTGGTTAGTGGGTGTGGTCACAATGATTGGTTCTTACTTTCTTGATGGAGGCATAGGCTTGTCCCATTGCATTGTGATAGCGCTGAACTGCAGTCACTAGCTTACTGTTGTTCTTATAATCTTCATACTAGAAAACACAGAAAAATATTATTAATAATTCTTATAAATAATTATTATAACAAGATGTACAGTATAGCCTCTTTTAATGGACATTCTCTATAGCGTACACTTCCATTTAACGGACAGTACCTAGTGTACCAATTACATTCCTTACTGTATAAAATAACCTCCACATAAGGACACCTCTGTATAACAGAGACACTTTCTTGACCCAAAGTGTCCATTATATAGAGACTAGTCTGTACATGTAAAAGGGGTGTGGTCATTACCTCATAATGTTCTTCGGCGTAGATCTTTTTAGCATAGAACTCGTGTAACTCAATCCCTCTCTTCTGTAGGGCCACTATATCATCAAGAAGGGCTGCATACAGGTGGGCACTAATTAGAAAAGAAACAAAACATTTAAAATAGATGAGATACACATCTTTGTGACACTAAAGGACACTGATTTATACTATAAATGTATATGTAGAATGTTTGAGCTGATTCTGACCAAGTTATGAGCATTTTTAAAAATGAGCCAAAATTCTATAAAAATACCCAAGGCTATAGCCCATGGTTTTTTCCAAAAAATGGCTCCGAAATCACCCCCAATTTTTATTACATTTTCTGATACATATTGATGTACTTATGCTGTGTAGAAAGTTTGAGCTGATTCCGACTGTAACTTTTTGAGTTATGGCCATTTGCCAAAATCTAAAAAATACCCAAGGCTATAGCCTATGGTTTTTGTCCAAAAAATGGCTCCAAAATCACCCCAATTTTTATTACATTTTCTGATACATATTGATGTACTTATGCTGTGTAGAAAGTTTGAGCTGATTCCGACTTCAATTTTTCAAGTTACAGCCATTTAAAAAAAATGAGCCAAAATCTGAAAAATACCCAAGGCTATAGCCCATGGTCTTTTCAAAAAATGGCTCCAAAATCACTCCCAATTTTTATTATATATTATCTGATACATATTGATGTCCTTGGTAAATAGCTCCAATTTTTACTGTTTATTTCCCTCCCTCTCTCCCTTACCCAGCTGGTAATAGCATTCCAGTATCAGTCAGAATGTGCTGCCGTGGTCGACCGTCCTCTCCCATAGCATATACTGGACCCTCCTTCTTCTTGGCAGCTGCTCCTCCTTTATCATCACTACCACTAGCTCCTTCTTTATCCCCTCCCTCTTCTCCTCCCTCCTTTTCTGCACCTGCTGTCCCATTCATCAATTCTTTCTCTCTTGCTTCCCTTGCTTCTCTAGCATCAGCTTCGGCTTTTAGCTTCATGTGATGCTCTAGAAGTTCTCTGGCTTCCTTGCATTCCTTTGAGTTCTTTAAAAATGAAATTTAAAAAAAACATTATAATTTATTTGTAAATGCAAATGTACAATGTATAGTACATGTTCATGTCCATAATTATAATAATAATAAACTGATTAGCATTGAATGGTAATTGGAGTACAATGATTGTAAGGATAACCTCCTCCAGTTTACACTATTCCATGTCCATAAAGCAGTTTAAACCAGTTTAAATCAGCTTATCTTAACCACCTCAGTCAGGTAGTGGTTCAAAGCAGGTGTATTTTGTATTCAATGCAGCATTTAAACTGATTTAACCACAGTTATAGTTGTTGTGGATACTATTAAGAACTGGTTTCTGAACCACTTTAAGCTAAACTGGTTTATGGTGGAAACAAGGATATATAACATGTACATAAAGAAATAGACTTACCAAATATTCTTCTAGTATATTTTCAGCTCCTTGTATAGCTCTACGTACTGACGTCATGTGCTGGTATATTTCTAGAATATTAGTTTGTTCTCTTCCAGTTCTCTGTTGTTCTCTAACCCTCTCACGATACCGATCCAACTAGGGGAGAGAGAGAGAGAGAGAGAGAGAGAGAGAGAGGGAGGGAGAGAGTATAAAAGAAACAATACATCCATAATCCATTTACTCTAGCTCTTCTCTTCTTCCTTTCCTCCTCCCTCTCTTTCCTACGGCGGAATTCTTCCTCGGACACCTCAGGAGTAGGTGGGTCAATCATACACTCTATCCCTGGCTTATGTGACGTGCTAGTGTGAGTGGAACTGTGTAGCGTACGGCCTTCTGGAGTCTTAGATATAAAGAATAAAAATAAAGAAATAAAATATGTATTGTGCATGTAGTTAGATGCATCTATTATCTTTTCTTACCAGAGTGTGAATTGTGACTGTGACTAATGCATCAGGATGACCGCCATTGGTAATGGTGCTGAGAATATTGTCAGCAGAATCCTAGAGAGAGAGAGAGAGAGAGAGAGAGAGAGAGAGAGAGAGAGAGAGGGGGAGGGAGATAGAGAGAGAGAAGTATACATGTACATGTATAAGCAAAGAAAAGCAAGTACAAAGAAAAGAAGACAAAAACAGAAAGGTAAGTTGGATTGATTTAAATGTGTTAACATTACTTTAGCAAAATCCTGTAGATACAAGGTTTCAGGTGGAGGTGGGATATTCTCGGGCGTGGCTCCGATATATAAATACTCGTAGCTAACTTTATCTGGACGCATACCAGCAGGAGCTGAAGGGGGCGGAGCTAAAAATGACAATTAAATTTTAAAAAAATTTTATAATTAATTACTGTTATTATTTACCAGCTTTTGTTACTCCTGGAGAGCTTTTCACAACACGGACAACTTTGCCATCAATATCTGCAAAAAATAAATAAATGTGTGGGTGTGGTCAAACTCTGTAGCAACGCCCACCACTTAATTAAAAAGGGTGTGGCTAATCATAACTGAAAACATGTGTTATCAGTATTGTCATTGTGTTTTACCGTAACTACTGATTGGTTGATCATCCGCCATGACTTTTCCAAGTATAAGCATTCTCTGTGAAGCAACAGGAATGCCCTTTAGAGAAATATGGAGAAAAGTGCAATAATAATGGCCGAATGGCAATACATAAAATATCGTAATAACATACCATGGTCTCTTCTACTTTCTTTTTCAAGCTCTGGACGGTTGTCTGCAAAAAAGGGGGAAAGACTATAATAGAGACTTATTAATATTCATTAGCTAACCTCTCCAGGCAGTTCAAAGTCCTTGGAGTTTCCATCCATCGATTTGACGGTAAACTTCATTTTTGGCTGAATTAAAGAAGGTAAAGAACTTCAGAGCATGCAAGGAAATATAAAATCTACTTTGAGGCTTCTCGTTACTTCTCAAAGTCTCTTCGAATGTCACGAGTGGAGTTTCGCCCACAAAGATGGGAAATCACCTAAAATCACCGCCCAATGGAAATTTTAGTGGTGTGGCCAGTTATTCAGTTTATTACAGAAAAAATGGCGTCTTCATCAGAAGCACTCTTTCATCCCTCAAAATATGTGACGCGAGCTCTCAAAGACTCAGATGATACACTGGAGGCTATAGAGACCATCCAGTCAGAGAATAAAGTCAAAATCCCGTCCATACACGCAGCCCTTTCTCTGCTTGACCTCCATGGGATCAGCAGGGAGGAAACTCATCGTAGCCTTTTCAAGACACTCCAAGAGAACTTGACCGAGAGACTCACTTCACTGGACAGCAAGAGTATCAAGAGGCTCCTGGACAAAGCTTTCCAGTATACGTCGGTCCCAGAGATCTGTAGCGTGGTCATGAAAATGCTTGAGACACTCTCAGCTCAGCAACCGATAGACGAAAAGTGATTCAATGAGAGAGGGGGAAATATTGAGGCTGGGAGAAAAAATTCTTTCACTCCTTATCAAATTTTTCTTGTTCTATTTCTTTTCTTCTTTAATTTTTTCACTAGATATTTGCTAGAGATTGCTGAAAAGGAAGAACTATATAATGACTGCCCCATAATTGTTAAGAGGCAGATATGGCAGCTTAATCCTGGCGTATTTGGAGAGGCTGTGAGCCCACTGCTTGACCAGTACATTGCAGAAAAGGAATCGCAGCTATTTAACATATCAGAGCAGAGCTTCTTCATGCAGCCTGTGAAGGCAAGGAGGCAATCCTCCATATTAAAGCAGCTTGTTGAAATGCTTGGAACTTCACTTCCTTTATATAATACACTCACACAGTTTCTAAGGACTCTCTTTCTTAGAACTAGAGTTGGACATTATTGCACTCTAAGAGCAGATATCATTATGATGCTCCATGAAAAAGTATGCAATAGAAATATGTAATGTATTCTAATTTACATATGATGATGATTGTGCAAAAAGGATTAAATGATATGAGGAGAGAGAGAGAAAGAAGAAAATTGCAAAGGCAACTTCTGTTTCTTAATTCATCTGTAGGATAACGTCATTATGGATTCTGACAGGTGCCACAAGTTTGCCTGGTGTCTGGATGCTTGCATAAGATCTTGTACTGTCGATGAGAAGAAACTGAGGGAACTCTATGCATTTCTTGACACCATTCCAGGTGGAGATGATGTACTGGAGTAAGATTATTGTTCTATAATTATTAATTTCAATGATATTGAAGGAATTATTTTTTCTGTTTCTGCATCATTCTTTACAATAATTATTATCCATCTAATTAAATAGTAATCTTTGCTATCATGAATAGTATAACTGTTGTTTGTTAATAGAGATGTATCAATGCTGCTGCGGGACCCATTCATTCTTTATACAATCAGTCGCTCGGTTGTACTTAGTCTCCATAAGATGATGAATGAGAGCAAGTTACCACGAGTAGGCCCATGCAAGATGAACTTATAATGATGTCTTTTGTCATAGGAAAGCAGTCATTTGGAGAGTCTACTTCGTTTGTTGTTCATCGGCTTGAAATCAGCTAGTTACTTGGAAACTAAGTCATACAGTGGAGATCCATTGGTGAGTAAGCATAATTGAATTTAGTAACTTTTCACTCCTCATTTTTATTCTTCTCTTGTTGTAGGAAATTGATATCATAATAAAATTTCTTCCCGAGCTCCTGTCCTTCATGACAGAGTCATCACTAAGGCTAATCCACAGTAAACTAAAGCAGGACTACCCAGCATACACCCTATCTTCATCTTTCATCAGACACCTGACATCAACCACTGGGGCAATGCAACTCACAACATCCTACTCACTCTACCTCATCGACAAAAAAGACTTTAAAACTCTCTCCTCTCTCCTTCCAGCCATTGCTTCTTCATACACCGAATCAGAAACTGATATATTTCCTGATGGATACATGAACTCGGTTGTGGTTGGCGTAAGCTCTCACTTGGGGACAATTAGAGAAGCCACATTGCTAGCGATAATCAGAGAGTTCTTCCTGCCTTGTGCTAGACACTCGGAGATGTGCCTGCTCTATTTGTGCAGGTTTCTCTGGGTCGGCTCCAATAAAATAAAGAGAGAGATTGTCCAGGAGACACTGGACGAAATGAGACCTGCAACTGATCAGGTAAAGAGCTGAGTTCTGTAATAGTATCACAGTAGGCCATAATATGTATATGTGCATGCATCTTTCTTTTTGTATTATATTTTTATTTTTATTATTTTATATTCATGCTTTGTGTAGGCGAGGACAAGACTTAGTTTTTTCTTTAGAATTATATTTTTTCTTTCTTTTTGCATCCTTTTAAAAAACAGTTAAATATCATGTATATAAAAATTTTATATCTACATGATATTTAATTGTTTTTTTCTCCTGTTCCTATAGGTTAGTCCAATGGCTCAGGACCAGTATCAGGAACTAGTTGATAGAGTGAACAGCTACACTCAATAATCAGAACACCATAGTCTTTTCTGTTACATGTGTATAACTTTTGTCATTCACTTTTCTTCATTCCTAATTTCTCTCTTATTTTCTTTATAATAATTAAATATAAAAAATATACAAAAAGAGACCTAACCAACCAAAAATAAATACAATTCATTTTGTCCTTCATTTATCCTCTCAAAGTGATCCAGCTCTCAATGAGATTTGACTCAGTATTTCTAACAACAACGACACTTGGTGGATCACGTGGGTTGCTACTCCTTCAACATAAAGAAAAATTATAATTGTACAGATAATATTCTTTTTATGTGGTCTTTGCTCTATTAATTTCTATTCAAAATAATATTTATTACCTTAGATCAAGATGATGAGCTCC
>NW_003546409.1:23967-25811 GCF_000090795.2 Amphimedon queenslandica | reverse complement strand
ATGTACATGCATATTCTCAAATAGAAGCCCAATTTTTCTGCCTTTAATTCAGAAACAGGCTTGTTCTATTTTATGGATCTACTATACATGTACTTCCATTTACTTAATGCACATAAACCCCTCAGCTTCTAATTGAGAGAGTCTTTCATTTGAGAATACATGTATATTGTAGGGATATTTTCAATTTACCAACTGCATCGGCTAATTTTGTCATTCTATTAGTCGTGGTGGAACTCGTTAATAAACCAGCTGCTATGTTGACTGGATAGGCTGGGAGTTCGCCTAGAAACGAGGCAGGATAAGGATAGTCTACCATAGCCATTGTAGTGAAGGCATCACGTGCCCATCCTTGCAGGTGTTCAACCTAAACAGTGATATAGGAGAGAATAAAAAATAGAGTACATGGAGCAAAAATTATCTGATTCAAATTAAATTTGGATTTTTAATAAATTTTTAAAGTTCCTCTAAATTTTAACTATAATAGCCCTGTGCTATAGTGCAGGATATATTGACAAAAATGGCTAAGACAAAATTTTCCATTTTATATTTTTTTCCTGATACATATACATGTTCTTATGTTGTGTAGAAAGTTTGAGCTGATTCTGATCAAAACTGATTTTTTAATGAATTTTTAAAGTTGCTCCAAAATCGGGTCAAAGTCCCTGTACTATAGTACACGGTCTCGGGCCAAATTTCGCCAAAAACAAAAAGGTGAGAATTTTCCATTTTTATAATTTTTCCTAATACACATACATGTTCTTATATTGTGCAGAAAGTTTGAGCTGATTCCGATCAAAACTGGATTTTTTATGAATTTTTAAAGTTGCTAAAATCCCAAACCAACCCCCCCATTACCTTATCGACAGTCAATGTATTGCAGAGTCTCATTGAGTCAGTTATAAATTGAAAATTCCCTTCATAAGCATTCTTAATAATATCAGCATACGCTCCTCTCACAACATCAGGACTTGCACTGTCAGCATCAGCAAAATCCTACAAAAAATAAAACAAGAAAAAAAAACAATAATAACAATAAAAAATGTAAATAATTCTACAAGGTATATTACATACATGTACATAATTATACATGCATTTAACAGTAATGCAAATGAGAGGCTTCAAATCTAATAAGTGCTAATTTCAATTGACACATACCTGCGTCACTTTCTGGAAGAATGCTGTAGACTCGGTAAGTCCGGCTGTCATGTACATGGGAGCACTGGCGGCCAGTGCCCCATCAAACACAGCAGGATACTGGTATCTTAGCAGTGCAGCAAGGATACCGCCATAACTATGTGCATAAAAGTACAATAACTCATAAATATTAGTCAAATAAAATTCTCAACAAATCAAGGTGTATATAAGCAGAAATTGTCCTTTACTATGTTTGATATATTGCTGGATGTAAGTACATGTACAAATTACAGAATAGCATCAAAAACATCTATTGATGAATCAAAGGAGGAAACACCAAATGCCATTAATTTCTATAGGTACAGAGTATTGAAAACATTGATAAATTATTGTAAATCTTCATTCTAATCTATTGATATTCGACTGTACTTTATAAAACACATCAAATTAAAATTGATCACCAAAAAGTATAGTAATACTATAGTGCATGCACCTCTTCCCTGCCAAGTGATTTATTTATAAAGTACATGTAGTAGGTTTAAAGTACATGTATAACTGCTGCTTAGTGCCAATCACATGTACTTCAGAAAGGAAGTCAACTTAGTCAAGGACTACCTATAACTGTAACCAAGAGTAGATTAGTTAGAATTATCTACTCTTGATGTAACTGTATGAAAGTTCCCTTCCAAGTTTTGAGCTGCTCTGCACAA
>NW_003546409.1:18267-23650 GCF_000090795.2 Amphimedon queenslandica | reverse complement strand
CAGTCTTGAGAAATCAGCCATTGCTTGTCCCACAGATAGGTAAGCCATGTTGGCTGGAGTGAAGGTATCTTGAGGGCCAAAGGGAAGAGTGTCTCCGTAATAACGCTGAAAAAAATCAAGGAGGAAAGATTTATTTTATATGCTTAAATAAGTATAAGTACTATTATATCAGTTAAAAATATGTGCTTTGCTATGCATGCACAATTTCCCTATTATAACTATGCTATCAATCTCCATTCTCTACCTAACTCTCCTTTCATGTACATATTTTGAGTATTTATACTATTATTATTAATACATGTACTTGCACTTACGTGCTCTGCAAACACTACTAATGCTTGGAATCTCTCTGCAAGCTTGAACAAAAAACCAGTGTTGTTGTAAAACTCATCTATTGGGGCCTCATTACCAGGATAAAATAGCAATACATCATTCTTCCAGTATTGCTCTACAAGAAAATAAATAAATAAATAAATAAATAATGGTTATTTTTCTCTCACTTGCTGTTAGTATTCTTTGATTAAAAGTTCTCTTGTCATTTGAATTGAAATTGTCCAGCTGCTGAGTGTAATAGGAGGTGGTATATGGAGGAATTGGGTCATCTTTTGTGCTATTAACAGAATCGCAGCTACCATAGATACAGAGGAAGAAGAAAGACAAAGCTGTGAAGAAGAACATGCTCATGGTGCAAAGAAATAGTTAATTAATTTTAATTAAAAATTTATAATTAATATGGGTGTGGCTTCTAAATCTTGTTTTTGACAGTATCCGGAAGTGTTCGGAAGTCACGTGGAGAAACGTTGTCTTTTTAACCCTTTATGCACTGAGTTAATTTTATTATGGCTGCAGCAAAGCCTTCAAATCAAATGGATTTTACATCACCTGGAAGCAATGCCGAATCACCTGGACCCATGGAACAACTGCAGTCTTCCCCACCTTTGTCACGAATTGGTCTTAACACGAACAAGGCTGGCATGGAGGGTCTGGACAAGACCAAAATTGACCAAATCATCATCCAGGCTTCCAAGGGGTCCAAGTACTACGAGAACGAGCTCCAAAAGGAAAGAAAAGTTAAAGAAAAAATTGATACCATGCTCAAGGAGTTAAAACAGCTGAGTCCATCCGCAATAGAAACTTCAGTAGCTGCTAGTGACAATGATATTGCAACCATTGAGCTAAGGAGAGACTTAAATCATATCATAGTTCATGTTGATATGGATGCATTTTATGCAGCTGTAGAGATGAGAGATGATCCCTCACTTTTGAACGTACCCATGGCTGTTGGAGGCCAGTCCATGCTAGTAAGTAAAATAGAAAATGTATTCCTCATTAATGGCTCACTGTTTTATCTATTTATTTCTTTTTTCAGAGTACTTCGAATTACCTAGCTCGCAGGTATGGAGTAAGAGCGGCCATGCCAGGCTTCATAGCTAAGAAACTTTGTCCTCAGCTTGTTATTGTCAAGTCTCACTTTAGCAAGTACCAGGAGGTGAGTCAAACTGTGAGAGAAATACTCTCCAACTATGATCCACTCTTCTCTTCCGTTGGCCTTGATGAAGCATATTTAGACATAACGGAATATGTGACGGAATTAATGAGGGGAAAGGAGGAACAAGTGCCAGTTGAAGAAGAGAATAGGGTCACTCAGAGTTTTGGTGATTCATCAGTTGAGAATGCTGAGTCTTTGAAGCATAGCTTAGTTCATCAAACTGATACAAAACTGATTCAAATTGATCCAGAATCATCTCAAGAAACTGATGCAAAATTGCTTCAAATTGACGATCCAGAATCTTACTCTACTGATATGAAATCGCAGCACGGTAGTAATGAATCACTCAATGATACTGATTCACATCAGATTGATGATCTAATTTGTGATTCCGATCAATGCCTTCCCAATAGTTACTGGGAATGTGCCGAGAAGGTAGTTAGCGAAATCAGAGAGAGAATACATTTAACTACCCAGCTAACAGCTAGTGCTGGGATTGCTTCTAATAAGATGCTGGCTAAAATTGCATCAGACATGAACAAACCGAATGGGCAGTACATGATCCCACCATCAAGGGAAAAGATACTGGAATTTATTAGGAAGCTACCAATCAGAAAAGTAGGGCATTTTAAAATTTTGAATATTTAAACTTTGAGTGATTATTTGAATTTAAATTTTGAATGATTCATTCTAGGTTAGTGGGATTGGAAAGGTGACCGAGAAAATGCTGAATGCCCTGGGGATTGTCACAGGTGCAGATATTTATGATAAAAGAGGTCTTCTGAGGCTCATGTTTTCCAAGTGTTCCTATGACTATTTTATGAATATTTGTCTTGGTATAGGGTCCTGTACAGTCCACAGGTAATTATATTTTAAAAGTCTAAAATAATATTTCTTTTTTTAATAGTGAGTGGGAGAGAAAGAGCATCAGTACAGAGAGGTAAGTTACATGTAAAGTAAATTAAGATTATTGTTGTTTTTTTTAATTTTAAGAACATTCCCTGATATTTGGAAGCCATCTGAACTCTTTCAAAAGTGCCACAAGTTATGCTATTCACTGACAGAAGAAGTTGAAGAGAGCAATATTAAGGCAAGAAGAGAAATACTATTAGCTTACACCTATCTTGTACTTGCAGGGAAAGACTGTGACATTGAAACTGAAGACTAGTGCTTTTGAAGTGAAGCAACGCTCTATGACTTTCCCCAATCCTATAAGCTCCTTTGCTGATATTCACAAAGCAGCAAGGATCCTGCTAGAAACAGAAATGAAGAACAATTCTCAACTAAAACTCCGTTTAATGGGTACTAAAAATAAAAAAACTCACTTGTGTGTGTATGTATACAGTACATGTACATGTACAACATACACAGTGGCCTTGAATAATTTTTGTAACTATAAATAGCAGTATCTCATTCTATAAATAGATCATTACATATAGCTCACTACTATAAATAGCATTGATCATTGATGATGTGTTCTTCTTGATTGCATGCAGGAGTTAGATTATCTAGTCTTGAAGGAACCAGTAAATCCCCCAGTAAAAAGAGAAGCACAAGTGCAGCTGCAACTGTATCACTGGACAGGTTCTTTTCACCGGAGGAGAAAGAGTCAAGTACCATGGAAAGTAAAAGAGTCAAGATGTCTGAGGAAGTTCAAAGAAATTCGGAAGATGGTTTCGAAACAAAGATGTCTGAGGAAGTTGAAGGAAGTTTGGAAGATGGATTCGAGACCTCATCAATTGAAATGAAAGTAAGATTAATGGTTTTAATCAAGGACCTTTTCAATGATATTTTTCATCATAGACATGTTTAAAGTGTCCTATATGTAATAAAGATGTACCTGGTGATAATGCTGCACTGAACCTACACGTTGATGAGTGTCTTAACCAGTCCGCCATTGAAGAGATGTCTATTGATCCTGTTGATGTCAGTAGCTGTAGCTCTACTGGTAATAAGAGTTTTGAATTGCTGCAACAGCCTTCCATAAGCAAGACCACAAGGTATACCATATAGCTGGTTTATTTTATGCAGGCTTAAACCCACTGACTACTATATTAGCAAATATTTTGTAAACCACGAAAAATTTAAGTTGCTCAATAATTTTGCTTGTTACAGATTTTGTGACAATGGAACAAATAAGCTGATTCAACTAAAACTTCTTTCTCTATGTTTACATTTAACTAAATTGCAGATTATTCTATACTGTATGGAATACTTTGTATAGTTTTTGCTTTCATCATTATTTTTGTGTATTATTCAGTAAATTGGCTACTCCATTATCAAGAAGCACGATAAAGAAGTCACAGAGAACTGGCAAACAGAATTCAAAAGGTGGTTCTACTAGAAAAGGAAAAGCTGCCGTTTCGACACCAGTCAAATCACTCAAATCATTCTTTGTTTAGACATTAGACAGCACAATTATTGTAATAATGTAATGATAATGTGATAATTTCAATAATAGAAGTCATGTTGATGTGTCACAAAATTAGTAATAGATACGATGCAATAAAAATGATTATTAAATTGATTGATAATTTTAGACACAAAAACCCACACATAATAATAATAATAATAAATTATTAGTTCATTAATTGCAAAAGAGACGAATAAAGTTCTCCTTTACCAATACTCCCTAATGCTTCAGAGAGTCTTTCCATTGTGGCTTCAGAGTCGCCATGCATTTCCTGGAGGAGGCAAGCCGTGGGGTTTAACGAACGCTGCGATATCACTATCAAGTCTCTATCGACTCTCATAGCTTGACAGAAATCCTTGAATGTTTTAGAGTCGTTTAGGTTATCAGCGAGAAGCTGAACGCCGGAATAGCTTATGTGACTGATGTGGTATGAAGGACCCGGGCCACAATCATTAAAACTAGTTGTGCCAGCTGGATAAAAAAGGAACACAGGGGTATTTCATATTTTACATAAACATGCAATAAAAATGATAATTTTTTTTACCTTCGTCCATTCCATCTTTTCCATTGGCAGCTCCTTTGTGATGATTATTAATATCTAGATGATCCAAAATAAAATGAAAATTTTATTTCTTTGTTGGATTCTGGTCACACCCAGCTTACCTTTAAATCTCATTTCTCTCTCAATCGAGTCTCTTTCTTCTCTCAATTTTTTTTCCAGTGACGGCCTATAGTCTCGTAAAACTTTTAAAAAGGATTCAAAGAAGTCGGGTCCTTTCCATTCCAAAAATTTTATGAATTTCTCAACCCTTTCAGTAAAATCCTTCAGACTAGCCACTTCAGTCTTCTCATAGCCGCTAATACAACGACCAAACCTCTCATCTTCAATAAGATCTCTAGGCTCCGGCATTTCTTCTAACAGTACACGTCTCATTTTCCGAAGAACGCGTTGAACTACCTCCTCATTGGACGCCATCTTTATTATAGGCGTGGCATACCACGCCTATAACAAAAGGCGTGGTATGCATGCCCACGTGAAAACAAAATGGCTACATCCAAAGTACTCTGCAGGTAAATTCTCCTCAAATGACTGCATTTTATCTCTTGCTCCAATTTATTCTCTCCCTCTAGATACTACATGAGTAACTGCTGCAGCAGAGGAGCTTCTTGTCCTTTCTCTCACGACACAAAAGATACCCCAGACTCAGTAAAAACAACATTTGTAACTTAAATAATTTTTTTTCTCTCTCTCTCTCAGATTTGTCGTTATTATCTAAAAAGTGCTTGTACTTACGGTAACTCTTGCCGTTATGTTCACCAGAGACCAAAGTCGTCCCAGCCCTCCTCTACAAGGAGGACTGTTTCGGAACCCCCACTGCCAAAAATCCCGGGCCCGGTGTCACTGGCGGCTGCAGCCGGGCTTGACATTCAACCAGAATCTGGAGTGAGTCTTTGCATGAGCTTAGTTATTAGTATTTTGC
>NW_003546409.1:16178-18257 GCF_000090795.2 Amphimedon queenslandica | reverse complement strand
GGCGAGCGACTCGAGAGAGCTGCTTTGCCTAACATTTCAATGGAGAAAAGCGGTAGGTGTGGCCACATTTTGCTTAGCAACGGCTTAGCAACCATGGCTTCTTGACCAGTCACAGTAGTGTTTCTACTCGTAGCATCTTCTCCACTGACTTCTGCCTCTTCATTCTTTCATATCCTGCCTACTAGGTCCTGCTTTACATGATACAACTCTCTCTTTCCCTTCGCCAAGTCCGTGTATTTGAGAAAAGCGGTGAGTATCTTTACAATAGACGCTGCATTGCTTTATGCCGCTTCATTTACTATTATACTTCTTCTATCTAAGGATGAACATCCCATAAAGGCTGCTAGCAAGTTTCAAGTCTCGCAGGACAAGATCTTGAGAGATATGCATTGCTCAACTAGTACCACCAGAAAATTATTTTTATTCCAAAATTAATTTCGGTGTTAAAGGGTTAATGTAAATTGTACATGCATAATATACATGTACTTTATTACATGTACATGTACATACCCATGTATGTAATATACACATGCATGTAGTACTGTTGTTGTACATGTATGTACATGTATACATGTATATTTATACTTTTAGCTTGTAACATTGGTGAAAGATCCAACTAGGAAGCCATCAGAATGGGTCAAGGCACCTGAATTCATACCAGTAAGAGAATACACTATCGATGATAATAATAATATTATTATTATTATTATCTGTTTGCAATGAAGATTTGCTTATTATTGTTGTTTTTGTTGTTGTTTTTGGTTTTAGTTTCAGTTTCATTTTTAGGGGTCAGTATATCATGGTGGGCCCACAGCATCAAATACAGATCCAGTAAGTACAGTGAATTTAATTTTAAGCAAAATTCCTAAGCATTTTATAAAGTGTTATATTTTTGAGAAAAGCATAAACCCATGGTTTTTTTTCCAAAAATGGCTCTGAACTCACCCCCAATTTTTATTACATTTTCTGATACATATTGATGTACTTATGCTGTGTAGAAATTTTGAGTTGATTCCGACTTCAAATTTTTAAGTTACGGCCATTTTAAAAAATGAGCCAAAATCTGAAAAATACCCAAGGCTATAATAGCCCATGGTTTTTTTCAAAAAATGGCTCCGAAATCACCCCCCCTCCCCATTTTTATTATATTTTCTGATACATATTGATGTACTTATGCTGTGTAGAAAGTTTGAGCTGATTCCGACTTTAATTTTTTGAGTTACGGCCATTTAAAAAAATGAGCCAAAATCTGAAAGATACCCAAGGCTATAGCCCATGGTTTTTTCCAAAAAATGGCTCCGAAATCACCCCCAATTTTTATCACATTTTCTGATACATAATGATGTACTTATGCTACGCAACAAGTTTGAGCTGATTCCGACTTCAACTTTTCAAGTTACGGCCATTTTCAAAAATGAGCCAAAATCTGAAAGATACCCAAGGCTATAGCCCATGGTTTTTTCCAAAAAATGGCTCCGAAATCACCCCCAATTTTTATTACATTTTCTGATACATATTGATGTACTTATGCTGTGTAGAAAATTTGAGCTGATTGCGACTAATATTTTTTGAGTTACAAGTAATTAATTTTACAAGTAGTGTTATTGTTAATTAAACTCTGTTATTTTTAGAATCTTCTAAAAGATGAGGGAGGTTATGATGAAGGAGAAGACGAGTATTTCTTTTCATATTCTCAAGTTGCAATGCTTGGATTAAATGATAATGTACATGTAATGGATGAAATATCTACCGAAGACGCTTCTGACTTGGTACAAAACTCATTCCCATACATATACTTTGTATTCCATTCCAATGCTTCATGTTTCATTCTCATTCTTTAGTTGTGTCCATTTTATGAGATGGTTGGTGTATGCCCCTGGGATGAAAGGTAACCCTTATGGTTTTTTTAATTTACAATGTATCTCTTTCTCTCTCTCCCTCTCCCTCCCTCCCCCCCCCCTCTCTCTCTCTCTCTCTCTCTCTCTCTCTCTCTCTCTCTCTCTCTCTCTCTCTCTCTCTCTCTCTCTCTCTCTCTCAGTTGGAATACACTCATGGCTTAGAGTGTGACATGTGCTTTAA
>NW_003546409.1:2305-16168 GCF_000090795.2 Amphimedon queenslandica | reverse complement strand
ATTATTATTTTAGCATAATTATAGAACACAAGAAGCAATGTGTAAAATCACACGAAGAACAAATGAAAAAAGCATTTGCACACCAAAGGTGCACCTAGCAATTGATATGTACATGTATTACATGTATTTTATATATACATGTATTTTATATGTACATGTAATTACATGTATTTTATATATACATGTATTACATGTAGAAGTGAAGGCCGCGTCTGTGGCATATGTATGGAAGTTGTTCTCGCCAAACCGGTTCGCAGCGATAGAAGATTCGGAATACTTTGTGAGTGGGTGTGGCTTGAATTTTTAACCCTTTGACATTTGCTATAGCTAATTGTGATCATTGCTTTTGCTTGGCGTGCATCAGAAAATGGCGTAGCTCTGCTCATTCAACTAAAAGAATTATAAGGTCGGGGGTTTTTGCAATAACTATTAATTTACTTATCTTTCTCCTTTCTTTCCTCTCTCTCTTTCTCTAGGGCTTGTCCTCTTTGTAGAGCTATTTCTTATATTGTAATCCCGGTTAGTTCCTCTTGCAGATACATGTACATTGTATATGTACACCCTCCATATTTTGATTTACATGTATTGATAGAGTGAGGTCTGGCTATCGGAAAAGTCAGAAAAAGACGAACTACTGGAGTCTTACAAAGGAAACCTGAGGTCAGAAACAACAATGAAAATAAAAACAAGAATTAATAATAATAATGTTATAATAATAATAATAATGTTGTTGTTTCTTTAGTGCTAAGCCTTGTAAATATTTTGATGAGGGGAGAGGTACTTGTCCGTTTAGTGACAGCTGCTTGTATAGACATGGTATGGTACATACAATTATCTCTTAGATTATCATTTCATTTCTTTTACTCCTCTCTCTCTCTCTCTCTCAGCTTTTCCAGATGGAACTTTATCAAAGGCTACTCCAAGACTAACTTACAATAGTGATGGACTCACTAAACCAGTTGGAACAACAACGTAACTAATAATAATAATAATAATAATAATAATAATAATAATAATAATATTACCTATTCACACTACACGTACATCTACATGTACATCATATATTTTAAAACAAAAGCCTAGCCTATTTTTAATTTTACACATGCCCTATACTTTATATAGATCGTGAATACTTATAATAAACCCAAATTTAATTCCCCCTCCAAAATTACCAGCTATATATGTGTGTGTGTGTGTGTGTGTGTGTGTGTGTGGTATATGATTAATAGACTTCTTATTATTCATGTTACTATTACCCTCAACACAACAGCAAGAGAACATGTACATGTAAATATTTCCTTAATACTTGTACATTCTAATTGAAGCAGGCTTTATTTTTATACTGTATATTGTATTTACTGTATATACTGTATTTATGTATATTGTATTTATACTGTATATTCTTTATTTTCTCCTTTCTCCTCTTCCTTTAGTCTCTGGGACTTTTTAGAAGAGAGAGAGGAGAGGGTATGGACTGCACCAGAACCAAGTGAAGGATACTGGGATGATGATGATAACCATGAAGAAGGATCACTGTGTGGTGGAGGAGCTACAAACTAGCTAGGACTATTAATGCTATCTCCATTTTATACTTCTCTCCTTCATTCTCCAGCAACCCCAGTTCTCTTTCTTGTCCCGTTTTATTCTAAACTAAACTTTTACCTCCCTTATCCAATTTAGCACTAATTTTTTTGTATCAAATAATCAATTATTATTATTATTATTAATCTTCATTATTATTATTATTAACCTATCCTTCAGAGTCAAATGTTTATTGTAATTATGCTTACATTGACATCGTGTTAAGCTGAACATTTATAAATCAAGAACACCCTATAGTTAGCTATAGTTGATTATATTTTTTGTTTGTGGCCTTAAATTTTCACAGCTGTGGCTACTTTAATAACATTGATCTTGTGATCAAGAATACCATAGTAGCCACAAAAGTATTTTGCCTAGTATATTTTTAACTCAAGTTTAAAATGTCATGAAAACAACATACACACGATCTTTTAAGTCTCGTGATTCTCAATATTAAGAAATCATTAATAATAATTATTATTACTAGGTAATAATAATAAACAAAATGGTACAAATGTCATTATTATTAACAATAATGATGATGATTATCATTAGGTGCCATGTCTCCCAAAAAATAAACAAAAATATTAAACAAGTATTATCGAACAATAATAATAATAATAATCCTATTGTTGTACATGTACCTCCTTCTCTTTACGAAGCTCTCATTCCAGGTAACCAATAGCAACCATCATACCCACGCCCACACACATTGCAAGTAACTCCTTCAATGACTGCCACAGAGATGAGCTGTTTTCAAGCAATTCAGGAATAACAGAGACAGTGGCGATGTATATAAATCCACCAGCCGTAAATGGAAGAATCCAAGAGCTAGACATGGAAGAAGAAGCTCCACCTTCAGCAAGGAGACCAAAGAATGTTCCGGTAAGAGCACCCACTGCTGTCACCAGCTGTAACATCATTGCCTTTCGTTTGGTGTGACCGGATTGGACGAGGATCGCAAAATCTCCGATTTCGTGTGGGACCTCGTGAAGGAGGATTGTAAGGGTTGTGACCACACCCACACCACGCCCTGCTAGGTAGGAGGCACCAATTGCAAGTCCATCAGTGAAGTTGTGAGTGAAATCAGCAGCGAGGTTAAGATAACCGGAGACTTTGATTTCGGGAGAATGTTGAGAGACTATGAGAGAGAGAGAGAGAGGAAGTGAGAGGGAGAGAGAGAGGGGGAGGGAGAGAAGGAGTAGTAATTACTTGTTTATGAAAAGCATGAAAGGACAACTATTGTGTGTGTTTGAACTGATTTAAAATAGCCATAACATCTGCTACGGTGCTACCACAACAATGCTCCATTATGCACTTCATATACATACAGTACATGTACAGACACTATATCAGCACTATTGTGTGTTTACAAACAATCTCTACTACTATACTACATGTAGATCCCCAAGTTGAATTTGGGACAAAAAAACTGGAATAATGGGTGATAAGGATTCGTCCTTACAATGTACATGTACATGCGTATGTACATGTAATTTGAATATTACAAATAAAAACTTGCTCTCTTTCAAGGCAAGACTGAATAAGACAATCGATCATAGATCAAATGGACCAACAGATCAATGGCTTGTGTTGGGAATACATGTAGTTACAGCTAAGGATAGGCTAATCATGACAACCACTAGCTGTTTTAAATTCCTTTATTTACCTTTTCTCTTCTTTTCCTCTTTCTCTTTCTTTGCCATTATCCCTCCTCCTCCTCTTTGTCTCAGTCCTTCCTTGTTCCCCTCGTCAGAAAGTGGACCATTTTTAGTCTCTATGACTTGACTCCGCCCGGCCCCTTCCCTATAACGTCTCTCCTCAACTTCGCTATTAAAATGGACGTGTTTGTGTCCGCCTCCTTTAATCGTCCTCACAAACTTCTCCACAATCAGGAAAGCAATGATACCAGCCAGTACCCACAAACCAACCATCATGTCCTGCGTATGGTCATGCCCCCCATGGTGATGGTCGCCATGATGATGATGGTCATGGTGGTGATGGTCTCCATGGTGATGATCTCCGTGGTGATGGTCGTCATGGTGATGTTCTTCATGGTGATGGTCTCCGTGGTGATGTGACCCGACGGCGTGAGGTATGAGGTGGAGAAAAGCGTCGCCTAGAAGACCTCCTGAGGCAAAACTAAGGAGGACTTTGAGGAAGTCAGAGTGTTCAGAGGCACTGTTGATAGGAATGAAGAAGAGTATGAAGAACGGGGCTGCACTGACCAGGAGGGTGGAGGAGAGGGCATAGGTCCAGAGCTCAGTTTGACTGGAAAATGGAGAAGAGAGGAAGGAGAGAGAGGGAGGGAGGGAGAGGGAGAAGGCAGTCCCTGCTAGAAATAGGAGAGGAACAGTGCTAGTTAGTTAGTTAGTCTCGCGTACTACGCGTAGTCTGGCTACGCGAGACTACTAGTTAGTGGGAAAAGAAGATTCTATAAAGTATATCTAATTAGAAGATTCTATCTAATTAGAAGATCTACGGAGATTATCCGGATAGCTCCGATAGGCGATGCACCGATGCTTGGGTGGGGCTGGTTTGCAGAAAGTAGGCCTAAGTAAATAGTTGGTCTGCCATCCATTTGCTGCCATCATTTTATAAAGACAATGAATGTAAGTCATGTCACATAATGTGAATGTGTTCTTTTCTTCTATGATACTTTACTACTGTGCTATTACAATCTTTCAGTTCGTAAGTCACACGTCAATGTCAATGTGTAATTTTATTCTTTTCTTCTATGACACCATTGTGATACTTTACTAAACTTTGTTTATTCACAATCTTTCAGAAAGTAAGTCATGTCACATGTGAATGTGTAATTTCTTCTTTTCTTCTATGATACCATTGTGATACTTTACTAAACTGTGTTATTCACTATCTTTCAGAGAGTAAGTCACGTCACATGTGAATGTGTAATTTTATTCTTTTCTTCTATGACACCATTGTGATACTTTACTAAACTTTGTTTATTCACAATCTTTCAGAAAGTAAGTCATGTCACATGTGAATGTGTAATTTTATTCTTTTCTTCTATGATACCATTGTGATACTTTACTAAACTGTGTTATTCACAATCTTTCAGAAAGTAAGTCATGTCACATGTGAATTTGTAATTTTATTCTTTTCTTCTATGATACCATTGTGATACTTTACTAAACTGTGTTATTCACAATCTTTCAGTTCGTAAGCCATGTCACATGTGAATGTGTAATTTTATTTTTTTCTTCTATGATACCATTGTGATACTTTACTAAACTGTGTTATTCACAATCTTTCAGCTCGTAAGCCATGTCACATGTGAATGTGTAATTTTATTCTTTCTTCTATGATACTGTTGTGATACTGTACTAAACTGTGTTATTCAAAATCTTTCAGGACGTAAGTCATGTCACATGTGAATGTGTAATTTTATTTATTATATACTTTTATGATACCATTGTGATACTTTACTAAACTGTGTTATTCACAATCTTTCAGCCCGTAAGTCATGTCACATGTGAATGTGTAATTTTATTCTTTTCTTCTATGATACCATTGTGATACTTTACTAAACTGTGTTATTCACAATGTTTCAGCCCGTAAGTCATGTCACATGTGAATGTGTAATTTTATTCTTTTCTTCTATGATACCATTGTGATACTTTACTAAACTGTGTTATTCACAATCTTTTAGCCAGTAAGTCACGTCACATGTGAATGTGTAATTTTATTCTTTTTTTCTATGATACCATTGTGATACTTTACTAAACTGTGTTTTTCACAATATTTTAGACAGTAAGTCACGGCACATGTGAATGTGTAATTTTATTATTTTCTTTTATGATACCGTTGTGATACTTTACTAAACTGTGTTATTCACAATCTTCCAGCTCGTAAGTCACATCACATGTGAATGTGTAATTTTATTATTTTCTTCTATGATACCATTGTGATACTTTACTAAACTGTGTTATTCACAATCTTTCAGCCAGTAAGTCACGTCACATGTGAATGTGTAATTTTATTATTTTCTTTTATGATACCATTGTGATACTTTACTAAACTGTGTTATTCACAATCTTTCAGTCAGTAAGTCACGTCACATGTGAATGTGTAATTTGAATTTTTTCTTTTATGATACCGTTGTGATACTTTACTAAACTGTGTTATTCGCAATCTTCCAGCTCGTAAGTCACATCACATGTGAATGTGTAATTTTATTCTTTTCTTCTATGATACCATTGTGATACTTTACTAAACTGTGTTATTCACTATCTTTCAGAGAGTAAGTCACGTCACATGTGAATGTGTAATTTTATTCTTTTCTTCTATGACACCATTGTGATACTTTAGTAAACTTTGTTTATTCACAATCTTTCAGAAAGTAAGTCATGTCACATGTGAATGTGTAATTTTATTCTTTTCTTCTATGATACCATTGTGATACTTTACTAAACTGTGTTATTCACAATCTTTCAGTCAGTAAGTCATGGCACATGTGAATGTGTAATTTGAATTTTTTCTTTTATGATACCGTTGTGGTACTTTACTAAACTGTGCTATTCACAATCTTCCAGCTCGTAAGTCACGTCACATGTGAATGTGTAATTTTATTCTTTTCTTCTATGATACCATTGTGATACTTTACTAAACTGTGTTATTCACAATCTTTCAGTCAGTAAGTCATGGCACATGTGAATGTGTAATTTGAATTTTTTCTTTTATGATACCGTTGTGGTACTTTACTAAACTGTGTTATTCACAATCTTCCAGCTCGTAAGTCACATCACATGTGAATGTGTAATTTTATTTATTATATACTTTTATGATACCATTGTGATACTTTACTAAACTGTGTTATTCACAATCTTTCAGCATGTAAGTGACATCACATGTGAATGTGTAATTTTATTCCTTTCTTCTATGATACCATTGTGATACTTTACTAAACTGTGTTATTCACAATCTTTTAGCTAGTAAGTCATATGTCACATGAAAATGTGTAATTTTATTCTTTTATGATACCATTGTGATACTTTACTAAACTGTGTTATTTACAATTTTTCAGTCAGTAAGTCACATACCATGTGGATATGTAATTTTATTCTTTTCCTCCATGATACCATGTTGATGCGTTCAGATAGTAAGTTATTTTTATCTAAGAAGTCCTGACATTATAATTTTGTAGGATACAAGTATGTACATGTATGCTGACTTCAGACAACCTTCCTACTAAGATACTATTATATTTATTAATTTATGCATGTACATGTATCAATAGGTGCCTATGAGAGAGCTCTCAAAGAACAAGGAAGTGCTGATGTAGCGTATGCTCGTCTTATGTTACTGGGATCAGCTGGTACTGGCAAGACGTCTCTTAAGCGTTCATTAATGGAAGAACCTTTCAATCCTCATACTACAAGCACCATTGTATCTGATGTATCCTCCGTACGACCATTTGGACACGAGTGGCAAACAATGAGAGAAAAAAAATGGAGAGAAACCACACAAAAAGATGAAATTGAAGAACTTGCACATTTGTTTGAATCCTGTCTTTCTAGCTCATCTTCACACCATCCATCTGTATTGAGTACAGAATATTCTCATGATGAATCAATTGCTACTAGTTCCATAGCTTCTGATTTGAATGTGGAGAGTCATATCCAATCAATACTCGAAAGAGTTGATGGCATTTATTGGACAACAGAATCACTTGTTCAAGTAAGTCAATTACTTTAATAGCATTTGTTATGACATAATAACTAGCCATTTCTTCATATATGGGATTGTGGTGGTCAGCCAGTGTTCCTTGAGATTCTCCCAGCCTTCCTCACTCCTCGTACAATGTTTCTCCTCCTGTTTGATGCTTCAGTGGATTTCAAGGAAAGATGGCAGTCACGTCAGAATACTCCTGATGGTAAAGTGCTGTTTGGTGAGGTAGTGAATGAAAGCACAAGTAATCTAATGGCCAAATGGATGTCTACAATACACAGTCACCTCATGAAGCACAGCAAAGATGATACTTCTCCTAGTCTTTATTGTATTGGCACTCATGGTGACAAGCTGAGGAGAAAAAGGAAGAAAGAAGTAAAGAAGCAGATACAGTCTTTGTATGAGAAAAGAGAATTCTCAGATCTTATCAAAGATGTTCTTATCATTGATAATACAACCTCAGGCAAAGGAGAAGAAGAAGACCCAAGCATTACAAAATTACGCAGAGCTATTGATAGTTTTATCTATAAATTAGTCGTCCAAACCCCTGTCAATTGGGTTCTTTTTCGTAAGGTTGTGCAAGTGCTTAAGCAGAATTTCATTAGTGTATCTGATGCCGTTGCCATTGGAGTGGCATGTCATATACCAGCAAATGATGTTCCTGAAGTATTGAAATTCTACCATGAGCTAGGAGCTGTGCTTTATTATCCTCAAATAGAAGGTCTGAGGAATAAAGTCATTCTCAGTCCAAAATGGTTTGTTGGTGTCATTGGGAAGGTATTCCCACTAGAGAAAAGTTTGAGTGGAACAAAAAGATGGTCTTTGTTACGAACTAAAGGCATTCTTGTTCAACCACTCTATCAAGAGGTATGGCAGTCAAGTGGTATTGATCCAGAAGAAATAATTGAACTTTTAGTTAATTTTCGTCTTGCAGCTCAAGTTCAAACTGAACATTATAATAGCAGATTCAAGCAGTATTTTCTTCCAGCAGTGCTACCAGGATACACAGGTGACCCTAATGACGTACGACCTGGTTATAAGCTAAGAGCCTCACCTGTACACATTACATTCTCCACTGGATATGTACCTCCTGGCTTCTTCACTCGTTTAGCAACTGCTGTTGCTACAAATGACAATGTTAAGCTCAATTTTGATAATGTTTATACAGCAGCACCTAATGCTGGTTTCTTTGATCGATTAGCTATTACCATGAAGTTACACTTAAAAGTTGAGAGAAAAAGTATCTATCGTAATCGTGTTTGCTTCTCTTATGGTCGTCCTTCTGATGATTTTGTTCTCACTGATATTAATGATGCTATTCAAGTTGATGTGTTGAGATATGTCTCGGAGAGTACTCATCCTGTTCCTTTGAAATTAGTTTGTCAAGAAATATTGAAGTTATTAGATGAATGTTGCCAAAAGGTAGAAGACACTCTTTACCATGGTCATCATGCTGATCATTCATCAAGGAGAATACAATACGTGTGTCAATGCAAACGTTCCAAGGAAGTCCATTACATTCAAGACATTGATGCTGAGGAGCAGACATGTTTTGATCCTGTTTACTGCAAAATGAAAAGAATTCCTCGATCATTAACTAAAAACGAGTCACTGTGGTTCAAGAAAGAAAGAGAAGATTTGTCAAAAGATAAACAAATCCAATGTCTCCAAGAGGTATACAAAATACATTTAACAACATTATTTTACCTCTATGATTTAGATTTCACCTTCGGAAGAGATTAATGTTGTTGATGATGATGATGATAGTAAGTTGCATGCACATGTACATGTAGATCTAGTTGCTGCTATTGTGGCACTATTACATAAAACTGTATGAAGGGCATATTTTTACTTTATTTACTGTACATGTAGAGCCAACACTTCAAAAGGTCAAATCAACTACAAATTACTCACCCACACAGATCAGTGAGTCCAATGATGATCAAAAAAAAGGTATAACCACTCACTGTTACTAGTTTCATATTATTTATTTATTTATTTATTTATAGCTATATTGACTATCAGGAATCTGATAGAAATATTACGAGTGTTAAAAGATGGTCACTTTCAAACTAAAAAATGGATTGATCTTGGTCTCTACTTGGGTCTGTTTCATAATGATTTGAAGACAATAGAGACTAACTATCCACGAGATGCTGAGCAATGTCTCAGAGAATGTTTAGCAAAATGGCTTACAGATGATATTGAAGCAACATGGGATAAACTAGCTATTGCTGCTGGTGAAGTAGGAGAGACATCAGTTGCTGAATATATAAGTGAGATTATAATTTATGTAATAATTATAATACAATTTTTAGAATCAAGAAAGGAGCTTATTTGAAACGATTGCATTAAGATTGGAATCAATCTATTTAATTTTTTTATATTGTGAAAACTTAGCTGGTTGATATTCTATAACAATTCTCAAATGTGTGTGTATTTTTAGTACTGTCATAATTCAAATTATTTTTAATTAATAATAATTATTATATCAAATGATTGAACACTAGCTATGTCTATGGTTGTTAAGTTATTATTACAATTATTCTTGTTTTAAGAGAAGTGATTGTATTCATCATGTGTTTGTAGTCTACGGATTTTGGATTTTTCCGCAGATAGCCTACTGATACGAAAGTATCCGGATCTAAAATCCTATAATGACTCAGCACGTCAGCTGAGCATAGCAGCGCCGAGAATCAATCAGCACGAGTCAGCAAACAATGGCATCATCTGGGTCTTGTAATGCGTCCTTTGGTAGTGCTGCTAGAGCCTTTTCTGGTTTGGATCAAGAAGATTTAATTAAATACATGGAATCTGTTTGGGAAGGCTGTTACAGTGACTTCCCAGACTTGATGGAAGAAAATTGCTGGAATGTAGAAGTAGTGTTCAAAGCTGAATTTGGTTCACATTATTCACTGCTATTTACCATTCCTCATTGTAATCAAGGGTTTTTGGTTCACCTCATAAAAAACGACACAAAAGAGGTAAAATTTGTAATTGAGATTGTTAATTTGAGAGATGAGAAGTGGCAAGGTTTTATCAAGAGACCATTGGGTGCAACAAGACCAATTACTGCCCGTGATATAATCACTAAAGCACATGATCGAATGGTTAAAATGGGAAGCTATCATGCAGTACTGAACAATTGTCAAGATTTTTGTCAAAAGTGTGCTAAAGATTTGGGGGTTGATACTGTGTTCACTGATTTTCAGCGGGCTGGTGTTGCCGCTGCTGGTACTGGTATAGCTGCTGCAGCAGTTGCTGCTGGAGTGGCTGCCGTAATTGGATTCATCATAAGAATTCGATAGATTGAACTCATGTCTTGAGACAAAATTCCTTCATTTGACATTTTTCAACTTAGATAGACTAAATACTTGTTTTGCTGCATTTTAAAATAAATGAATATTTTAGACATAACAGTTTCATGCAATAATGAGCCTACAATGTAGTTTCTATGCAGCCATTTATGATGCAGCCATCTATGATGCAGCCCAGCAACAGACATGACAGGTGGATAACTGTAAGATCATACGAGATAATTAATCTATAGATCTAATCTATTAAATGGGTGGGTCCATATATGCATAAACAGTGGGAGTGGCTGCTTAGCAATCATTGGAGATGAAAGAGCTTGCTTTCTTTTTACTTCTTTTTATTTCAACTGGCCCCGTTACTGCTGCATATCCTTGGCCAGACAATGTCACTCAATACAAAGGATACATTGATGTAAGACAAAGCAAATTGTAGACTGGTGCAGTGTCATAGATGTCTGTATTTCTCCTTTTAGCTGCAAAGCAAAGGAGGTGTAGGTGTTCACTTGTTCTATTGGTTCTTTGAGAGCAGGAGCGCCCCCTCCACTGACCCACTGGTAATATGGCTGACAGGTGGGCCTGGCTGCTCTAGTGAGCTTGGGCTATTCCTTGAAAATGGACCTTTCATTATTAATGGGACCAGCACACCAACCTACAATCCTTATGGTACGCACATCAGTACATCATTACAGTTTGTTTGCAAAGTCTATTAGATATAGCTGTATTTAAGTATTTTGCAGCTCAAATCATGCTCAATTGTATGTGTATTTATTATTATTAATTAGGTCATTTTAATCTTATTCATGATGTATGTCATAATAATGAATTGCAATGGTGGCATATGCAACTGCATGCTGGGATTGATAGAAAATTAGGTCCTATATTAATTTAATTGTATTTCTTAGGTTGGAATAGCTTTGCTAATATTATCTACATTGATCAACCTGGAGGGACTGGTTTCTCATACGTTGATAAACCAGTAAGTAAACTTGTTTTAACGAGCTATAATGAACATGAATGTTGCCTTCATACTGATAGAGTGAGTATGTACATGATGAGACGCAGCTAGCTATTGATCTGTGGAACATGATGCTAGCATTTTATGAGAAATATCCAAAATACTCTAAATTGGATCTTTATATTTTTGGAGAGAGCTATGGTAAGTAAAATAGCTTTGTCTATTTCTTTACTTTCTTCTTTTTCCTTCTATTTTATAGCTGGTCATTATGTGCCTGCTTTTGCTAGAGCAATTTTAGCAAGCAACTCGATCTATTCTGAAAACTTAAAGGGAATTGGTGAGTACTGCATTATTTGTATGGCACTAAATTTTATTGCATTTTCACACAGCAATTGGTAATGGATGGACTGATCCTCTTGTTCAATACACTCAATTTGCACCAGTAAGCTTCTAATAATAGAAACAAAATATTGTTATTATTATTATTATTATTGTATCAATACATTGTAATAGTTTGCTCTTCATGCTGGTATCATTGATCAAGCCACTGCAGATGCTGCTAATAAAATGTACCCTGCCTGCAGAGGTATGAAAAATAATAATTTATATTAGCTTGTTTATAATTTTGGTATTGATGATAGATTTGATTATAGCTAAAAAGTATGAGGAAGCCTATGACAAGTGTGAGAAAATGTCTGATTTTATACTAAATGAAGCACAGAAGAAGCTAGGAAGAAGCATCAATCCTTATGATATCAAACTAGACTGTCCTGTTCCTGGATGCTTTGACATTTCTAATGTAAGATGAATTCCTTCCCTCTTTTTCATGTACCATTTAATTTACATTCTCTCCTTCTATTATGTGTTGTTTTGTTGCCCTTCCTTTTTTCTGTATGATCAGTTAACTTCTTTTCTTAATCGTTCCGATGTACATGAAGATCTTGGTGTTGGTACACACCAATGGCAAATGTGTAGTGAACTGGTTGAAAAGAATGTAAGCAAAATAATATTAATGTTCATGAAATTGATTTTATTGTAATTATCACTGCTTTTCCTTAGCTCATTAATGATGAAGTTTTGAGCTTCAAGTCTGCCCTTTCAATGGTTTTACAAGAAAAGAAAAGAGGTAAATACATAAGCGTGCTGATTGATACAGTAACTGACTATTGTATGCTTTATGTAGTGTTGATATATAGTGGGAAATGGGACTACGTCTGCAATTACTTTGGAGGAAGAGCATGGACTAAACTAGTGGAATGGGAAGGACAGGTAAAAGAAGGATAAATATACATTTTTGATATTTTTTCATAATAGAACCAGTTCAATTCAGCAAGCTATAAAGCATGGATGGTAGATGGGGCAATTGTAAGTAATAACTAAATCTTATGTAGTTACATTCATGATTGTGTATGCATTGCTATGTAGGCTGGTGAAGTGAAGGCTTATAGTGATTTGACTTTGTTGGAGGTTAACAATGCTGGACATCAAGTACCAATGTTTGTACCTAAACAGGTCAGCCTATCTTTATATAGCATCCGCTGATATGACTTAACTGACTCTCTCTTCTATTTCTCTTTCTTGTTGCTTGTATTAAATAGGCCCTTGATATACTAGACAGGTTTATCAAGAACAAGCCTTTTGCTGCTTATTAACTTATTGAAGTGATAATAATAATTCATATTTGCCAATGTACATAAAATTAATGCTTAGCTATTTGCTCAACTGCTTTTATTAAAATTGTTATTTAAGTTGTAAAAATTCTCTGAGAGAAATAAGCAGCTTTTCTTTGCTGTACTCTGTCTCCCAGTGACATCATTAGATTCATAAACTCCAAGAGATCAAAGGAATAGTTTGTGAATTTAGCATGAGGCGTACCCATTTGAGGATGGAGACCCTGTATAGGAAATAAAGAGAATACTAAAGGTATATCATTATTACTTATTTCTGTATAAAGTACATGCAATATATATTATCTTAATTATGAAATTATTCCTTAGGATTTTCTCATTATGACATATAAAGATAAAAAAAAGTAGAAGTTTGAGTTGATTCTTAGCAGATCACATTTTTGACACTCTCAATTTTTACTGCACATATTTTGACAGACACCTACAGATATGCTCTTACTTCTCTCTCTTTCCAAACTTTAGTGCTGTCCTGCCAAGTTAAGTATTCTACACCTCTGAGAGATAGAGAGAAGAGTAATGAATGACTTTTATTGTCTTACCTCAATCTTGCTAGATCTTTATAACATCTCTCATCTTCAGTATTATAGCTATAAAAGAGAGAGAGATGTACATGTACAATAAGTTATTATTATTA
>NW_003546409.1:0-1497 GCF_000090795.2 Amphimedon queenslandica | reverse complement strand
ATCGACTCCTAATTATTAAATATAAATAAATAAGTGTATATTTACTTATTTTTATTGTTTATTTTTGTTTACTTTTACCTCTGGTATTTCTTGTGTTATGTTTAGTCTCTTAATTAAATGTTTTGAGAAAGCTTGCATGAGACCTGATCTATAGCATCCAGGAACCTACAGTAATACCATAATACATGATAATACATTTTGGCATTTTCTTAAAATGGCCGTAACTTGAAAAATTGAAGTCGGAATCAGCTCAAACTTTCTACATAGCATAAGTACATCAATATGTATCAGAAAATGTAATAAAAATTGGGGGTGATTTCGGAGCCATTTTTTGGAAAAAACCATGGGCTATAGCCTTGAGTATTTTTCAGATTTTGGCTCATTTTTTAAAATGGCCGTAACTTGAAAAATTGAGGTCAGAATCAGCTTAAACTTTCTACATAGCATAAGTACATCAATATGTATCAGAAAATGTAATAAAAATTGAGGGTGATTTCGGAGCCATTTTTTGGAAAAAAACCATGGGCTATAGTACAGGGATTTTGGCCAAATTTCATCAAAAATAAAAAGTACAGAATTTTTTACTTTTATAATGTTTTCTGATACATATACATGTTCTTATGTTGTGTAGAAAGTTTGAACTGATTCCAATCGAATTTGAATTTTTTATGAATTTTTAAAAGTTAAAAACCATACATGACATAATGCTACATGTACATGCATATGCACAGTACATGTACTTGCATGCTGCATGTTTAGTCCACTTAGCATAGACTTTGCCAAAGGGAGGATTCCCCCTCTTCTTCTAGTAATTGTTGATGTTATTCATTCATTTATTTATTTATTGTTATTAATTTTTTGGCAAAACATGCTCTGTTTGTTTATTTATATTAGCATCAAAAGCCAAAAGGAATTATCATTTATGATCTGACAACAATTAACCTCCCCACTCTCTCTCTCTCTCCCACCTTCATCCTTTTTCCCCACCCTCTCTCTCCCCCCCTCTCTCTCTCTCTCTCTCTCTCTCGATCCTTCTCTCTCTCTCTCTCTCTCTCTCTCTCTCTCTCTCTCTCTCTCTCTCTCTCTCTCTCTCTCTCTCTCTCTCCTTCTTTCTCTTTCTTTCCAATCATATTACACTTACAATGTAAGTATTATAATACAGGCCACCTCTCATTCTAGCCAGTAGGGGGAACATCAAATCCTTAAAACAGACCTAAAAATACCAAACAAACAAAATAAATTAAACTATCATTAAGAAGCTATAGAAATGGCTTTAACGCCCACACACAATTAGATAAATATCTAAATATATAACATAACTCTTTTCCCGGCAAAGTCTGCCAATTTCATCAGTGGATTAGAAGTAAATGCAGACCAAGTCTCAATAAATAAATCTCTGTATATTGAATAAGACTATTAATAAGAGTAAAAATATTAAAAATCAGTTTATAAAATCATACAGTGTCCCAAAATATGATGTTTATATCGTCATCAAAG
>NW_003546408.1:190025-194124 GCF_000090795.2 Amphimedon queenslandica | reverse complement strand
TGAGTGTAACATGTACACACTTACAGAGTATAAGCTAGTTGCATATGGTTTCTATTTACGCATAAATAAAAGTCCCTTTATTTCCTACATGTATGTACATGTTCATTAAATCGCTGGACCAGTGTTATCACTCAACACCAATTGCTATTATGATAAAGATTTTCCTTTTTCTAGATCTACAAGTCTACAGCAGACGTTAGCTCAGGACAGTTATTGTATAATAAATATTCAACTGTTACTGATGATCATTTGATGTTAAGAGATATTGTAATGGCTAGGAAGATGCCTAGAAGGTTATTTGTACAGCCACACACTTCAATTGATACTGGTAAGCAGGGAATGGGTGGATGAGGGATGTCCTCAGTCTTACCTTGTAAAATAAGGTCTGTCATTAATTAACCTGCCTGACCAATGGGTTGGTTTATTTGCATAGGGCATGCCATGAATACTGTCCTTGCACAATTCTCTTCTGCCAATCTGCTTCACTGATTTCTATAACATTTCTTTCATTAGATGGTTCTGTTGTTCTTAATGAGTTTGATAGTTCATTTGAAGGAATCATTTCCTCATTTCTAGCAAGATATCCTAACTATGATACTGAACTGGAGTCTCTTTGGAGAAACGATCAACATTATTGGAAACAAAAATAGACACAATACATTGTACATTTGATACAAAAATTAAAGAACTTGTATGTGCATGTATTTGATTCATTGAGAGTTTGTTGTCACATTGTTTGTTGCATGACATTTCAGTGTTATAAATTTTAAAGATGTAGTGAAGTAATGTGAGAGTTTGCCTTTCCAGTGATCAATCGGTTAGACAACACAGTTTTTGCGTATTTTGCTGTGCTGAGATGTAACCTAAATGAAATAGACTACCATAAAACAAAATTTGTGCTGTTTTTTTCTTCCCAGCTCATTCACTCTATTCTTGCTAGCCAGACCATTCCCCAGCCTACAGTAGGCTGGGGGATGGTCTCAATTAGTCTGGGCCCCAGCCCCTTCGCTTTGAGGGGCCCAGACTAGGTCTCAATAGCTATAGTGAGACTATGGCATTCTCTGAACTGAAGTACATTATCGTGTGACAATAGAGGATATGCGTGCTAAGTATATTCATTGCAAAATAAAGCATACCGTAATAACTTTCAAGAAAAAAAATTAGTTCGTTGGACGTCAACTTTCCATTGGCAGCAATGGAGAAATGATAGAAAAAGGCTTGGTACCAGGAAACCGCTCTGTATTTCTTGATAGCAATCTTTCAGGTGACTACTAGAGCCCATTAGATCCTCGGGATGCTTTCTAAGCTTCCGAAAAAGGCCTCAAGAACGTAGCAAGGCAAGAAAATATGTTTTCCCCCATTGAACTCTTAATAAACTTGACGTCCAACATGGCGACCAATTTACTGTGTGGGTTGGATATACGGTACTAAAAAGCTATGAATATACTTAGCACGCTTATCTCTATTATTTACTTTGCACTAACCATTTCACATTTTCTATAACAGTAGCTGGTCTCTTGCTCAGATGGCACTAAGAACTGACAGTGAGCATCTGGTGGCGGGTCCCTCATGTACCAGAGAATATCACCAGCAACAATAACAGCGGGTGAGGTTGCTGCTCCTCTAGCACTCTCCTGCACTGGAGCTCGAGGAGGAGCTGCCACTTGCTCGACTAAAGCTCTTACTCTTCCCAGGAATATTACAAGCAACCGTAAAAATATCATTTTTATTTTCAAAATAGATAGGCCACCACTGATGCAAAATATCATTTCAACCACCTGATGCTTTTTATACCAAGTCACACGAGACTACCAAGTCACACCCTCCCAGTAATATGCAAACGGAAGTTGTGAGCCATGGAGATTCCGCCCACGTTATGTGACTGTAGCTGTACATATATGCAGTCTACACGAGGCGCTACACTTCTCTGAACACCGGAAGTGTAGGAAATCATATGGTTTCCCTCATGCTGTAATGGATACTCATACTATTTTACTTATTTCTCTTACATAGATACTTAAACAGTGCTGTAACTAGCACCATTAAGAGAGGAGAAGTTGCTTGTTATAAAGAAACAAGTTTGGTTTTCATGTGCGAAATTTAAGCAAAGATATGCCACCGTGAAAATTACTTGTTTAATAAGAATTGTTTGACTTTGATTTTTGTGCAAATCATTCACAGACTACCAGGAACCTCTAAAGTCTTTCCATAGATTTAGGAAGGTGTAGTCTACATGTCCTGCTAGTTTCAATCTTAATGGAGCAGATATAGCTGTAAAAAAAAGTGCTGTAAACTTAGTGTAATAACTATGTCTCATCCAAATCCAAGCAACAGCAAAATCAATAATCAGTATATCACAAAAAGTAATAATCATCGACTAACACATGTGGTTCTCCCTCTAAAATTAGTTACTCTCTCACAGTTATATATAGTAACACAAGTGTACACCCACACTCATTACATCACCCCCCCTCATCACAAAAAAAGAAAAAAAACCATAACAATAAAATCAGTGTAGTATGAGCCAGTCCGGTGGGCGATGGGCACGACGGGGATAACGAGCAGGGAGAGATGGAGGAGGGGCATGGGGTGGAGCCTGATTGTTGGGAACCGGAGGGTCCTCATCCTCAACAAGCACAGACCTCAGCCCTGCAGGTAGCTACAGTTACAGGTACACGCCACTGCGCCCAGCTGAGAAACCACCTTACAAATTTGGATAGTAAATCCAAACTACATTGCAAATTCATTCAATGATAAATACATGCATTAATGTTGTTGTACAAGTTTTTTAGACACAAGATGATTATATATCTTTCTAGTTTTATTTACATCAATACGACACAACTTCCTAGCATCCATCAGACGTAGCTTCCCTCCACATTTCCTACTCTCAGCAATCATTACTCCTTTACAGTGTAAATATACATCAGGTAATATACGATGGACTGAACATATCTGTATAAAAATAAAAAGGTAACAGGAATCAGTGCATGTTTCAAAAGAAATTCAAACAAGATGCATTGTATGTGTCCACTGGAAGCTGGTGTCACTACATTACTCTAATCAGTATGGTGACTGGCAATATGAAATTCCTATTTCCTAATGATTTGTTTAAAAGCTTACATAAATTCTCAATTAAGTGGAGTCAGTAACAATCAGTAACATGTTAGTAATATTGTAATGAAGACTGAGTTCAGTGAGTTGATACCAAAAAATCATTTAACAAGAGAAGAGAGTGAGAGAGATACCGTAGGGCGTCTTTTTTTCGAGGGCTATAAATTTCGTGGATTTTTATTTTGCGGATTTAATTTTCGCGAATTTATACCGTCTGCCATCTTGTACCATATTAATTTGATTTTCGTGAAAGTAATTTTCGCGAATCTTTAAAAAATCACGAAATCCGCAAAACTTATAGCCCTCGAAAAAAAGGCACCCTACGGTATACACAAACAGAAAGAGAATCACCACATGTACATTACAATTATACAACAATGTTTATATAATAACAACGGCCACTATGACATTATTCTTCATTACAATAATAACATTTGAGACTGACTGAGGACATCATACTAGTATGAATCCTTACTTGTTTCTCTTCATGATCCAGTTGCTCCACACCGGGTGAGTATGTAATGTTTAATGGAGTTAATGAGTATTTTGTTTTACCAGTACTACACATTGCTTGTTGTCCTTGTAGTTCAGTATTAGTACATGATATAGTAGCACTGCGGAGGAGAAATGTTAAAGACAAAGACAACACATATAATGCCCAATGCCCATCATGTTTGTTTATGTAGGTTAATTGATTCAATTTATAATGTAACACTCACTTCTGCTGTTCTGTTAAAGCAATTGACTAAATTTTGATGAAGTTATATTGCCACCATGCAGTCCAGGCTTACCTTGTTATTCTTTGTTATTAAATCAAGTGATGCCTTCATTCTTTCTCTTGTTTTCTCTCTCTTTTCTCTTAACCTTTCATACAGTTCACCACCTGTGACCAGTATAATAACAAGATAAACTGGTTTTGTTCTTTTTAAACAGATTTCCTTACCAGCTAGTGTTTTGATACCAAGGTAACGATAAGTTTGAAGAA
>NW_003546408.1:185990-187576 GCF_000090795.2 Amphimedon queenslandica | reverse complement strand
AGCCTTCCAAAAATTAGACTAGGACAAGATGATCTCCACATAGTCGTGTATGCTTGGTTAGTTCCCAGTTTTTTCTCTTCATAGTGTTTATCCAAAACTTTTTCCTTTCTTTTGGAAAAACTAAGGCTCTATAGAAGCCAATTTCCTTGTTTTCTCTATGCCTGTTTTGACACCCGACAGCACTACAGCTCACTACCATTTTGCTTTTTGCCAACCAGTGGGTGTGTCTGGCCACGTGTACCCCAATGTTTTGCCGACTTCAAAGAAGTGTTACCTAACGCGCGGGTGGTCTATAGATTACCGTATACTGGGAAATTTTTGAGTAGCCAAATTTTCGCGAATTTCGCGTTTTTTGCTCCGTCGCGAAAATAAAAATCACGAAATTCTAAATTTCCATTGCCACGTGGTGGAGTTTACAGGCTATTCGTGAAAATATTATTTCGTGAAATCTTACAAATGCAAAGTTCGCGAAAATTTAGCGACGCGAAAATATCCCAGTATACGGTATGTGTTGTATGATTAAAGTAATTACACATGTCTAAATACAGTAGATATTGATGCAGCCATCTTGCTTAAATTTCTCTATCACCGACTTCATCACTTAAGCCTGCAGCAATTGCTTATAGCACACAAGTCTAAGATAAGTCAGAAGCAGTCACTGAGCAAAGAAGATTGTAGATCTGCTTTGTTAACCTAGGCTTGCTGCTAGAGAAGAAACATCACCTAGAATAGATCTCATGAGTCATGCAGGTAGCTACATGAAGCTTTCCCACCTTATCAGACTCCTGTATATGAAGAAAAAGACTCTATAACTGCTTTTCCTACCTTTCTTCTTGCTAGAGAAGTCTTTGGACAGCAGTTTAGTCTTATCTTGCTGACCGTTTGCAGACAGTTTGTTGCAAATAAGCTCAGACTTGTTGATAGCCGCCATTTTATTCATTGTGACCACACCCGTTTTCAATGAAGATTAGGCTATTTAACTTTAATAACAGTTAGACGACAGACAAACAGACTTGTTATGTCTTAGTGGGGCTCGCTTAGGCTCATCCCAATATTTATTTTACATTATTTTACATACAATGTGCTCAAGTGCATTCTCTAATTTTGTCTGCACACTTCATAACTTGATTGGCTTCTCTTAGTTCCAAAGTCATTCCCTGGTTGTTGTGTGCGGACATGTAAAAGAAACTTTGCGGATATCACAAGTTCTAACGTCACTGACATACATAATATGTAATGACATGTATAATATGTAATGGTAATGATGATATTCATATTTCCAGTCACTCTAAAACTACTCATTGTGCGCATGCATGTGTTAAGTAACCTCACTTATGTGTCAGCAGGTGTCCATTGTGGGGATAGCTTGAGTAGTCTCCCACTTATGAATCCAGTCATAAGTGGATTCATTTGAAGGAAATTGTAGATATACAGTACATGTACATGTGTACATTCAATTCTCGGCCTCGTCTAAAAAGAAATCAGGCATTAGATCACTACCTATGAATCAGGGAAGCAGGGAGAGGGAGAGAGGAGGAGGAGAGGCATTAAAAGTAAATAATGATTCAGTCCAATACATCAACATG
>NW_003546408.1:166903-170948 GCF_000090795.2 Amphimedon queenslandica | reverse complement strand
GAGGGGCTGAAGCTGAAGACATAATGTATGTGAATTGGTTGAGCATGTTGAGGGCAGGACTTATAGCATTAGAGTTTTATACACCTGAAACAAAGAAATGGAGACAAGTATGTTACTGATCTAACCTGCTCATTATTGCACATTTAAAATTAGAAGGATAATGCATGTATATCCAAGAAAACTAGCAATATGAGAAGGCTGTTGTATTTGTATGATATGCAAATGGCCAGATGTGTCACAATAAGTATACTCTCAGACACTGTTGCTATGATTTCCCTCTTCAGCTGCTGATATTACTAGTCTATACTGATCTATGTTACTGGTGTCATTCTAATCCAATGTTGTTCCACCCACCACTCATAGGCTCACATGCAGGCTCCTTATGTTATATTGCATGCATTGATGGATTCTGATACTCCTGTATTTAATATTGAGAGTGTTACTGGCTCTGATGGTAAGCCTGACCTCTTGATCAGGTTTGATAGGAATAAACTGGAGACCATTGCTAAACCTGTCATTAGAGAATTCTTAAATAAACTGCAGGTATGTAGTTTAGGCACTTAGTGCATGATTATTCCTTTAATTGTCTGTTCACTGTTTGTACTTTGTACCATTATTTCTACCATTGTTTACATAATATGCTACTAGAGAGTGCATTCAACCATAAGCAACTAGCTTATATCTACATGCATGTATGTACCCAGTACATAGGTATAGCTAGTTTCTGTTTATGTTCTATTCCCATTTGTAATTTGTACATGTTTATTGTTCATTACTCAATACTGTTATGATAAATAGACGTTCATTTTTCTAGATATACAAGTCTACAGCAGACATTAGCTCAGGACAGTTATAATAAATATTCAACTGTTACTGATGATCATTTGATGTTAAGAGATACTGTAATGGCTAGGAAGATGCCTAGAAGGTTATTTGTACAGCCACACACTTCAATTGATACTGGTAAGCAGGGGATGGGTATATTCAATCATTAATGAACCTGCCTAACCAATGGGTTGGTTTATTTGTTTATTTGCATAGTGTATGCCATTGTTACATAGAGTTTGGTGGCTAGGCACAATTGCTTCACTAACTGTATTCCTTTCATTAGATGGTTCTGTTGTTCTTAATGAGTTTGATAGTTCATTTGAAGGAATCATTTCCTCATTTCTAGCAAGATATCCTAACAATGATACTGAACTGGAGTCTCTTTGGAGAAATGACCAGCATTATTGGAAACAAAAATAGACAATACATTGTACATTTAATACAAAATTAAAGAACTTGTATGTGCATGTATTTGATTCATCGAGTGTTCGTACATTGTTTGTTGCATGACACGACATTGTTGCATGACACAACATTGTTGCTTTTCAGTGTTATAAATTCTGAGGCTACAAAGATGCAGTGAAGTAATGTGAGAGTTGGCTTTTCCAGTGATCAATCGGTTAGATAACACAGTTGTTAGGTATTTTGGTGTGCTGAGATGTAACCTACATGAAATAGACTACTATAAAATGAGGCTGCCAGCCCATGCTAGCGAGACTATGGCATTCTATGAAGTGTACATCATGTGGCAATTATTTACTTTGCACTAACCATTTCACATTTTCTGTAACAGTAGCTGGTCTCTTGCTCAGATTGCACTAAGAACTGACAGTGAGCATCTGGTGGCGGGTCCCTCATGTACCAGAGAATATCACCAGCAACAATAACGGCGGGTGAGGTTGCTGCTCCTCTAGCGCTCTCCTGCACTGGAGCTCGAGGGGGAGCTGCCACTTGCTCCATTAAAGCTCTTACTCTTCCCAGGAATATTACAAGTAACCGTAAAAATATCATTTCTATTTTCTAAACAGATTGGCTGCCACTGATGCTTTCAAGTTATACCAAGGCACACACTCCTCCTTAATGCTCAAACGGAAGTTGTGAACCACAGACATTTCGCCCACGTTATGTTTTAATTATGTTTGTTAATTGTTATAATTTATTAAAAATAATTAAATCATTTAAATCTGTAGCACAGCAGCTGACATTATTAGTGTTTTTTTTATTGCTTTCTCCTCTGTTAACTCAGTGGACTTCATCCAATTTAGATATGTACCTACACCCACACACCCGTATCCATAAATAAACACTGACATATTGATTATGCCATAGATATTATAGACTACGTAACATATACGATTTTTGAAATAAAGTTTTACTAGAAGAAAAAAAAAGAAACAAAAAAGTTTGGTCTGATTAATTATTGGCCAGGCTGGTGAATGAATTCACAGACGTTATCCCACTACCACTCAGTACGGAGCCTTTTGCCTGCTCCCGCTAGGGCCTGGGCCGATACGGTTCTCATTATACAACCTGGACATCACTGGACTCCTCCGCAATACCCATATTGATGCCAAACCCAGTGCGGGCGTCCGCTCAACATAGAGCAGCACCCCCCCAGGAGTCCCGACCTGAAACCATCTACAGACCTCAGCCCTGCAGGTAGCTACAGTTACAGGCACACGCCACTGCGCCCAGCTGAGAAACCACGATACAAATTTGGATAGTAAATCCAAACTACATTGCAAATCCATTCAATGATAAATACATGCATTAATGTTGTTGTACAAGTTCTTTAGACACAAGATGATTATATATTTTTCTAGTTTTATTTACATCAATACGACACAACTTCCTAGCATCCATCAGACGTAGCTTCCCTCCACATTTCCTACTCTCAGCAATCATTACTCCTTTACAGTGTAAATATACATCAGGTAATATACGATGGACTGAACATATCTATATAAAAATATAAAGGGAAGAGGTATCAGTGCATGTTTCAAAAGGAATTCAAACAAGATTAATGATATGCATTATACATGTATGTGTCTGCTGGCAGCTGCAAAGGTGTCGTTTCAGCTGTGATTAGTCTCGGCTGTGATTGCTCTAAGTTAACACAAACACACACACATATCCAAGGAAACTAAAGTTACTATTATGTGAAGCCATTGCCATTGCTCCCACTCACTCAAAATATGAGGAATATGGGAACAATTAGTATCAAACTGGCATTTAATGACGCACTGGTATGAATCCTTACTTGTTTCTCTTCATGATCCAGTTGCTCCACACCAGGTGAGTATGTAATGTTTAATGGAGTTAATGAGTATTTTGTTTTACCAGTACTACACATTGCTTGTTGTCCTTGTAGTTCAGTATTAGTACATGATATAGTAGCACTGCAAAGAAGAAAATGTTAAACACAAGACAAAACATACATGTATAATGCCCACTGCGCATCATGTTTGTGTTATGTGTTGTGGTTTCATTGCTTCAATTTATAATGTCACATAATAGGCACTCACTTCTGCTGTTCCATTGAAGCAATTGACTAAATTTTGATGAAGTTAGTATTGCCACCATGCAGTTCAAGCTTACCTTGTTATTCTTTGTTATTAAAACAAGTGAAGCCTTCATTCTTTCTCTTGTTTTCTCTCTCTTCTCTCTTAACCTTTCATACAGTTCACCACCTGTGACCAGTATAATAACAAGATAAACTGGTTTTGTTCTTTTAAACAGATTTCCTTACCAGCTAGTGTTTTGATACCAAGGCAACAATAAGTTTGAAGAATCTTGATTCTCTTAATCAACCTCTTTTCGTCTATATAAACCACACCCACTAAAATAATACCAGGCACAATCATTAATTTACTAAAAAAACTCTGTATTAGTTTTTCAGTTGTCTCTGCATCAAGAAATCTTGCAAAACGTCTCATTAAAACTCTAACAGACCTAATGTGAATGTAAACAAGAGTAGCTACTCTTGATGTAAACAAGTGCATTTACAAACAAACAATACACAACAACAATACAAACAAACACGCAACAAGTATTACATGTACTTACTGTTCTTCATTGGACAACAACCTTTCTCTACCTATAATAATTTTAGTAGCTAAAAATGTTTTTACTCATTACCTAATATTCTGTATACATCAATAAGTCCATGCTCCCTAATAACACTGATACATACAAAACATAATTAATTATTAACTAC
>NW_003546408.1:162821-166018 GCF_000090795.2 Amphimedon queenslandica | reverse complement strand
AGTATGGGCGTGACTCATTAACTAGTAGCCACACCCTCACTTATGGTGGCAGCATGTCTCTTGCCTTTAGGCTTCATTCTCTCTCTGTTTTGACCAACAGGTGCCTCCCTCCCTCCTCTCTCGTTCCTGCTAGAGGAAAGAAAACGGCAAAGAAACAAAAGAAGTCTAGGAAAGATGCTCAAAAGTATGAGAGGTTATTATTATACATTATTTGTTTCTTTTGTGTTAATAAAGGGATGCAATGAAAGAGTATAGGAAACAACTGGAGGTGAGAGAGGCTTTGGAACAAGTCGTACTTCAAGCTGCTAGGAGGGGAGAACCAATGGACCCTGAAATGTTTAATCCAGCAAGAAAACGTTCTTACATTCAGGTGAGTTTGAAACCCTCCAACTTCCACGATTCATTAATTTTAACAATTGTTACAACTGAGGTAACTAAATGCGCATCAACAATTATATTTACAGCCATCAACTTAAACGAAATTCCATAAATTTCTCATAACTTACCACACTAAGCTACTACAGTAACACAGGATTTATTTTAATTATGTCACCGTTTTATATTTACAGCCGAGTGAAGAAGAGAGAGAAAAGCGAATACTGCTAATGAAAGAATGGTCAAGATATACAATGCAACAACACAAACAGGTACATATACACTCCTCACCATGACAACCGTGTTACTAAGCAACAGGAGCTGCAGCAGCTACAAGGAATGATGAAAACTAGAGAACATGCACTGAAGGAATTGCGTAAACTCTCTCTGCCTCTTTATAAGGAATCGTTGGAACTACGAAAAGATATTTTCCCTTTCAAAAGGATCGGTCCAGTGGCTACACCTCCTAAAGATAATTATATAGCACCGGATCCAGACAGTGAACTATTTTAATAATAACAACAATAATAATAATAACTATGGTAATAATTATAAGAATAATTAATAAGAGAGAAGGAGAGATGGTGTCTTTAGTTAAATTATTACTGTGACGTATTTATAAATCTTCCTCCTCAGAATCGGTCTCCTTCACAGCATCCTAACAGGAATAATGTACATGTACATATAATGTACTATTACCTTTGCAAATTGTTCTGCTGCTGCAAAGACATCCTCAGGCACCAGCTGGTGGAATCCTTTACTTACTATTTTGAGACACGGATTACTTTATTGGATATTGATTCTTCTCCCTTACCTTCTCCTACCCAACTAAGCTCCAGTTCAAAGGCTTTGTCCTTCACTTCGTCATGGACTTTGTATATACTTAAGAGACAAAATGGAGGAAGAGCATTACTATTTTACTTACATTTTAGCTGCTTCATTGATAGCTTCCCTACAAGTCAACTCTTGTAACTGTGTGTATGTAAATGCAGTTATAATGATAAGGAATAAGGTTTCATTACTTTCAATTTTTCAATTTCTGTCTTTGCTGCTTGCTTCCCTTTACCAATTGCACAACCAAAATAACCCTACCACACATGCAATAGTCATAGAATAGTCTATTTTCTTCTTACCCAGTAAACTCCTGATGGATCAATCATATAGAGTCTTGGTCCTTCTGGACCACTGCTACCAAACATAAGGTTAAACCCAAACGGACGTACAGCACTGTAGAGGGTGTGGGCATGAACGTAACCAGAGACTCTATCAATCAGATGCTGTTGGGAATAGAATTATGATATATGACAGCATATCCTAAACTGTTCTTTGTCCTCTTCTATTACTCTCTTACCTCTATTGGTATTGCTTCATTCAACATGAATCTAAAGTTTGATGCTTCATTTCTTGCTCTTCTCACAACCTTTAATTAAAAAACAACAACAACATAAATGGGGCTACATACAAAGAGAATTAATTGCTCAAAGAGAACGCTCCATTTTTGTTACATTTTCATATGAACTTTAAAGTTGCTCAAAAAGTCAGGTCTTTGGTCAAATTTCGTCAAAAATGGTTAAGAGATAATTTTTCATTTTTATATCTTTTTCTGATGCATATACATGTTCTTATGTTGTGTAGCAAGATTGAGCTGATTCCGATCAAAATTAGATTTTTAAAGAATTTTTAAAGTTACTCCAAAATCAGGTCAAAGTCCCTGTACTATAGTACAGGGTCATTAGCCAAATTTCACCAAAAATGACTAGGAGAGAATTCTTCATTTCTATAATTTTTCTGATATGTATACATGTTCTTATGTTGCGTAGAAAGTTTAAGCTGATTCAGATCAAAATTAGATTTTTTATGAATTTTTAAAGTTGCCCAAAAATCAGGCGAAAGTCCCTGTACTATAGTACAGGGTCAATGACCAAATTTCACCAAAAATGACTACGAGAAAATTCTTCATTTTTATAATTGCTTCTGATACATATACATGTTCTTATGTCGTGTAGCAAGTTTGAGCTGACTCCGATCAAAATTGAATTTTTTACTAATTTTTAAAGTTGTTCCAAAATCGGATCAAAGTCCCTGGTCATCGGTCAAATTTTGCCAAAAATGACTAGGAGAGAATTCTTCAATTTTATATTTTTTTCTGATACATATACATGTTCTTATGTTGTGTAACAATTTTGAACTAATTCTGATCAAAACTGAATTTTGCATAAATTTTTAAAGTTGCTCAAAAATAGGGCCAAAATTCCTACACTATACATTAGTAACGCGGTAGCGTTATTAGTAACGCGGTAGCGTTTTAGTAACGCGGTAGCGTTACTAAGTAGGATTCACCCCCAAACAAAATGGCTGCCACGACTTTTGCAGCCTTGCTATACTGGGAAAACGAGCTCCTATGCTTACCAGACTTTATAGAGGACCTTATCTTGACCAGAGGACTCCAATGGTACCCATAGCGTGGCTATAGACCTTTTCTGGGAGAAAAATCAAAAATCTGCAAACCGGCCGTTTTGTTCAGCCACCTTTTTTCATCTTCATCATCATCATCAAGTTAGTCCTGTCAATCCAGTTGTCGGTCGATATATCAGTCTTACCTGGTGATAGAAGGCTAATTCTTACACCATTCTACTCCAACAGGGTATGCGCAGGTCCTTGTTCCCTAGAATCATTCTCCAAGAAAGGAAGAAGTGATACTGTGACTGTTGGATCGCACCAGCTTACCTCATGCCGCCATTTTGTTAATTAAATAAAGAAGCATGTGCTCCAAAAATTTGGGCGTGGTCGCGCATGCTCAGATCTCAGAACTGGGAACAGCA
>NW_003546408.1:150299-162446 GCF_000090795.2 Amphimedon queenslandica | reverse complement strand
TTCTACTCTACATTGTAAGGTGATCCATAACTTTTACATAAGAACATTAAAAGTACAATGTAGAGTAGAATTTGCGTCACGAGAGTAGGATTTTCATTTTGCATTTTCGTTGGTCGTTCGGAATCCTACTCAATCTTGTTTTTTTTTAATTTTTTATGTTTAGTACAGGGTCTTTGGCCAAATTTTGCCAAAAATGACTAGGAGAGAATTCTCAATTTTTTACTGGCTACTACATGTACATATGTCCATCAGAATTGGTTCTAAAAAGACCCCAGGCCCACGTTTATATTACATAACATTATTAATGTCCTTATGATTCAAGTTGAGTTGCATGAGTAATAATATGCTACGTGCAACACATATTATGTATAAACTAGATTCCTCACCTTTCTGGCATCTGCTATCAAACCAGCTGAAGCCTATACAATAGGAGGGACTACATTCAATGAAAGCCACACCCAGTTACTTACGATCCCAACGTGATTGTCAACAGTGAATATCCTCCTGTCAGATCCTGCCTCATGAAGCTTTGACATCACTAGTTTTTCAACGGCAAAAACAACGCCATCTTTACACCTCAAACCAACTGCAGTACTTTACGACAAAATAATAATAATTAAAATTTTAACTAGTCAAGTTATTTATTTTTCATACCCGCTGTTTTCAAGTGCTTTTGAAGCATATTCTATTTGAAATACTCGCCCATCCGGGGAATAAGTTGAAGCTGAGAGATCATACTACAGAAAACAAAATATTCACATATTTTAAGATTAATAAAATTACCCCTGTTCCAATAGAACTCATCTCAGTACTGTGGTGATTGTATTTCAACGTGCAAAAAATTAAAGCCACACCTGAAAAGGTATGGGCGTGGTTCTGTTAACCCACGCCCTTTACAGAACAGGTAAAAATGGAGGCCTTGAACAAGATAAAGAGATTGAAGCTTGCTCTGGAGGCCACGACGGCCATGAACATGTTGGAGCCTTTTGAGTATTATGCAATGTGTATCCTTTTATTAACTGTACTGATAGTAACGAAAGATGGAGCGGGTATGTTGTTATCATTGACTTTGTGTAACCCACTACTGTATTATATGGAATGGATTGTGTATTTTTTGTTATAAGGGTAATTATAATGATTGCTACCTTTCTGTGTTTCTATCTGCATGTATTAAATCTAAGTAGTTTGATACTTTGATTGATATTTTGTTATATCTTTGACTGTTATGTATCAGATACTGTTATTCTCTTGTTGTTCTTCCTTGCTCTGTATGGCTGCTACTGGTTCTTACCCTCTCATCTAAGACATCTGGCATACGTTGTTGGGCTATCAAGTACAGATTTATGAAGATTAAAAAATGATTATCAATAAATAATAATATTATTATTTTAACGACTTTTAACAATTAAATTTGCTTATAATACAATCCCAATAACAATTAAATATTATTAAAAATATAATAGAAATTTTAATGCTAATGACTATGTATTACTTGTACATTAAGAGAACAAGTGTCACATGGAACTATTAGTTCTTCTTTTAACAGTTCTCCTGCTGAAATAGTGTAAACGCCTCCACAGCGACAATCATAAACATACTCTCTTCTCTCTCCCTCGCCACTCAGTATCATTTCGTTTAATGATATTGTTTCGTTAATGATACTTTTTTCTGTCACTTCATTGCTTTTTTGTTCCACGTCATATTTTAATCTTGAGTCTTTATTAATTAGTAGCTGGTAGGCGGAGCTTAATTTGTGAAATTCTTCTGTGGCTTCTGCTCTTTGGATAGGCGTGGAATCGGGGTGGAGCTTATCTGGGTGACACTACCAAAAAATGTAATTAGTGGAGGAATTTTTGCTTCTTACTTTTCTCACTAATTGTTGGTATCTAATCTTTATTTCTCTCTCATTTGCACTTCTATCAATACCTAATATAATGTAGGGATCAGGAACTGCCATATTTAGCCACACCCATAGCTCCACCTATTGAACTGACCACCTACGCATCTAATTACCAAAATTAATTTTATTATTTTTTAACAATAATAAATGCATGATTACATTGGCCTAAAAAACATAATTTCACATTCTAAACACTCCAAAACTAGTTTTTTCAATGGGAGCATTGAAACAGGCGCTAAGACTCAGTCCCAGTATCCTCCTAGTGTCCGCTGGGTCTATCACTCCGTCGTCCCATAGCCTAGCACTAGAGAAGTATGGGTGTCCCTCTCTCTCGTACCTCTCAATGATCGGGCGCTTCATCTCTTCGATCATCTCCGGTGTCACAGTCTTTCCTTGTTTCTCTAGTTTCTTTATGTCGAGCGATACCAGTACCCCTGCAGCCTGCTCCCCTCCCATTACTGATATGCGTGCATTGGGCCACATGTAAAGGAACCTTGGACTGTACGCGCGTCCACACATACCATAGTTCCCGGCTCCAAAGCTCCCGCCGATCAAAACAGTGATTTTAGGTACTTTAGCACAGGCTACGGCGGTCACCATTTTTGCTCCATTTTTAGCAATCCCTCCGTGTTCTGCATTTCTTCCAACTACGAAGCCGGTCGTGTTCTGTAGGAAGAGTAGTGGTATCTTTCTCTGACAGCAGAGCTCAATAAAGTGCGTTCCCTTCAGGGCAGACTCTGAGTTTAGTATACCATTGTTTGCAACTATTCCCAGTGGGTAGCCATGAAGGCGGGCAAAGCCAGTGACGAGTGTATTTCCGTATAATTCTTTAAATTCAGCAAAGCGACTCCCATCAACTAGCCTAGCTATGACCTCACGTACATCATAAGATTTCTTCAGGCTAGTAGGCACTAGGCCGTACAGATCTTCCTGAGGATAGAGAGGATCTTCAGTTGCCTCTATGCTGATATCAGGAGTTTTGACATAATTAAGATTTCGTATACACTCCCTTGCCAAGTAAAGGGCGTGGTCATCGTTGGTTGCGTAGTGATCAGCCACACCTGATATCTTGCAGTGGACGTCAGCTCCGCCCAAATCTTCAGATGATATGACCTCGTTTGTAGCTGCTTTGACGAGCGGCGGTCCAGCAAGGAATATAGTACCTTGTTGCTTTACGATGATACTTTCATCAGACATTGCTGGAACATATGCCCCACCTGCTGTACAAGAACCCAACACCACAGCAACCTGGGGTATAGAGAGAGAAGACATTCGGGCTTGATTATAAAATATTCGTCCAAAATGATCCCGATCTGGAAACACGTCACGCTGATGCTTTAACATGGCCCCGCCCGAGTCAACAAGATAGATACAGGGTAGACGGTTTTCTTGTGCTATCTCCTGAGCTCTCACGTGCTTCTTGACAGTAATGGGGTAATAGGTCCCACCCTTTACTGTCGCATCATTAGCAACTACCATGCACTCTCTCCCTGATACCCTCCCTATGCCAGTAATGATCCCAGCTGCTGGTATATCCTCTATCCTATCATCATCATCAGTGTACATATTGTATCCAGCTAACTGAGAGAGTTCTAGAAACGGAGACCCGGGGTCCAATAGTCGGTCGATCCTATCACGTGCAAACAATTTCCCTTGATCCGTGTGTCTCTTCCGAGCTGTCTCCCCTCCACCTTTACAGATACGCTTTGCATGCAACTGGAGATCAAAGACAATCGATTTCATTTGGTCGACATTTTGTTTGACATCGTCCCTCAGTTCCAACGGAGAGCCTATTCTTGAGCCTTGAGACTCACCGTGATACCAACAATACTGGGTTTTGTACTGTAGGGTTAATACCCTGGACCTTTTTGAAATACTGGACAGAAACCTAAGAGAATGCATTGAAGAAACCTGAAAAGAGAACAAAACCAAAAAGCAAAAGGGTTAATATTAATAAACTTAGTTAAATAACTAGTAATTAATTCATAAAATTTTAGCTAACTTTAATACGGGAATGTCCGTAGCAAACCGGATTAGTTTTGTGTCTCGGGTCCCGTGTCATTGTAAAGATGGCTGCGGTGTCGGGGGTCCTCCTCCTTATCGGCTCCTTCCATTGGGGAGGAATGTCGGGGCCAGATCACCACGCTGCAACACTCACGGCGCATACACACACTACCACACAATCCCATCTATCTCTACCACACTCTCTGTCTTTGGGTTGCCACGCTTCTGTCCCTGGCACGCTACTGTAGAGGTGGCTCATATTAAACTTTGTGCATTCTTCATCGACTGTTCTCCTCTTTCTCTTTTCACAGAGAAAGAGTGAGAGAGGGAGGGAGGGGAAATCTCGCCTCTTGTGGTCTGCCCTTTGTTTGAAATAAAAAAGCTCGGGTGGACCTTCGTTTGGTGAAGAGTGACAGTGGCTCTTTCTCTCTCTGTCTCTCCTCCACAAAAGTCTCCTAACTGGTGAGTTCTTACACTTTTAAACCATTTTCATGTTTCCTTCCACTTTAGGTTTGCGTGTAAGATTTTTCTGCCCCTGAAGGCCCTCTCTCCCTTGCCCCTTTGTCTCTATTCTTATCAAAATACCAATTAATGTCTGTGAAGAAGATTGAGAAGGTTCCAGCAGGAGTGGGAGAGGTTCCCACTGGCCCCACGTCTCAATCCAATATGACTGTACCAAGGCTAGCCCTACCCCTCCACATACAGCGCCTGGAGAGAGTTCTAAATGTAAAACCATACCTCAGCGTTGTGGAGGATACCTGGACAGACAGAAAGGGGAAAGAGGAGGTGGAGGAGGAGGAGATGGAAGAGGGAGAAAGAGAGAATCCTTTCGCGAATCCTTCAGTTCCAAAAAGGTACACATGGTGGCACACAATTTGCTACATTTACACGTCATCCTTATTTATTTATTATTATCACTCTTGCAGGCTGCAGAAAGAAAAGTTTTTTAACTTTAAAAATGTTACACCAGAAAGAAAATGGATAAAGGTAAAGTAAAATACATGTACACGTACATGCACATAATGCACACATGTACTCATTATATGTACACGTACATTATACATCATGTACATGTATGTCGTCATTTGTCGTGTGCATTATGTACACACTCCCTTCCTCCCTCAGGATCTGTTATTGAGTGACACAGACGAGTCCGAATCAGAGATAGGGGATAATGATAAACTCCAGCTGATGCTTGAGCTACGTTACAAGCAGAAACTCAAGTGGAAGCGACGGCTTAAGAGGCTCTCAAAGATCAGACGATATCAGTACATCAGTGCTGGTCTGGTACTGCAAGAGGACAGGTACCCAGAGATATGTAGGAGAGTGGAGGCAGAGAAGAAGAAGAGAAAGAGCACAAGGCAGAGTACAAGGAGATTGAAAGAAGATCATACAAAAGCTGATAGTGTGTCAAGAAAGGTGAGTAAGGAAATGTAGGGTCTGAAATAACCATCTCTCCTCCCTTTCTCTTAGGATGATAAGTGGGGTGATGATGATTCGGAATTCGATAGGAACTCAAGTAGAGCTGGGAGCGTCAAAAGGGGAAGCAGTCAGAATCCGATGGATTACCGTAAAAAACTCTGGAGCTATATCGTAAAGAAAGATATTCCAAGAATGGCTAAAGTATTTTCACAAGCGAGACACATAATCTCGTCCAATAATAAGAAAGTAAAGACCAGAGGCTTTGATATCATGATCTAATGGTTTATATTGGCAGTAGTGTACATGTATATGTTTTCTAAACTAATTTCCCTATAATATTGTATTATAATGTACGTTTTGTACATGTACTGTATTACTAGTCTGTATATGTGCATATCCATATCCACACGTCTGATATACATGTAGTTAATACCATTTACTCTCTTTTTTCTTTTCCAGATTGCTGTCTATTGTCAGAGGGAAGTGAGGAGGTGGGCAGCAAAGTCCCAGAAGCAAAGCAAAGAGAGTAACTGTGTCCAGCCCAGAGCAAGAAAGGTGACAAAGGAGGTTCTGGCTTACTGGAAGAAATATGAGAAGGTTGAGAAAGAGGCAAGGAAGAAGGCAGAAAAAGAAGCTCAGGAACAACTTAAACTTTACGAGGAAATGAGAGAAGTATGTTCTCCTTATTTAGTCCTCTTGATTGACCTAACCGATTGTTTAGGCTCGACGTCAACAAAGAAAATTGAATTTTCTAATTACACAAACAGAACTTTATGCACATTTCATGTCAAAGAAATTCACAGGTAGTTCCGTCTTTTTTATTTTGTGCTATCATAGTAATGCTCGTCTCCTAAAGGTGAAGAGAAATCCACTGAAGAAATACTGAAAAGTTTAGAAGACAAACCACTAGTGAAGGAGAATGTACCACAGACAGTTTTGAATAGAATGGAGGAAGCTGATGATTATGGTCAGTGATTGTTTGTGCATGTACACGTATGTCATATGATCTTAGTTCATTGTAATAATGTAATTATTGTTTTATTATTATAGATACTGAAGCTGTAAAGGCACATGCACTTACTAATGTACAAGCAGCTGTTGAGAGACACAGAAGCAAAGTAAGAGAAAGGGAAAGAGAGAGAGAATCAATAGAAACCTTTCGTCTTTTCTGCAGCATGAGAGTTACGTTGAAGCAGCTCGTAAACCAATTGATACCAACAATGTTGATCTGCAGCAATCATGTAAGATTGGTGTACATGTACATTTGTATTGTACATATTGTTTATGTATAATAACCCTCTCTGTTTGTTCTTTCTCTCTCTTTTAGTTGATCAGAATTTTAGTTTAGCTAATCCAGCCCTAGCAATTGATCATGAGTTATCTCAACCGTCAATATTTCGTGGACAATTAAAGGCCTACCAATTGAAAGGAATGAACTGGCTAGCTAGTTTATATGATCAAGTACATACACACACAACAATAGTCATTTAATCTCTCTTGTGTGTAGGGTATTAATGGTATATTAGCTGATGAGATGGGCCTGGGTAAGACTGTACAGAGTATAGCACTACTGGCTCATTTAGCAGAAGTAAGGACTACATTACATGACCACGTATCTTCTACTGTTCACACAATTGATGTTCTTCTTTCTTTGTGTAGCATCAAAATATTTGGGGCCCATTTCTAATAGTGTCTCCTGCCTCAACACTTCACAACTGGCAGCAAGAGTGTACAAGATTTGTTGATACTTTCACAGTAAGTTATAATAACAAACAAAATCAACAAACAAAAATAACTTTTTTCATTTTCACCTCTCTCTCTCTCTCTCTCTCTTCCATTAGGTGTTACCTTACTGGGGTAGTCCATATGAGAGGAAAGTCATCAGGAAATATTGGAACCAGGTATTCTGTGTATAGCTGATTTTAGTATGTGATTTTAAATTTAAATTTTAGAAGTTGCTAAGTCATCGAAATGCTCCCTTTCATGTCCTAATCACAAGCTATCAACTAGTAAGTGATCATTCTTAACCTAGCTTTGCTTTAATTGGCAATGCACATGCATGTAGATACATGTACATGTACATGTACATTAATATAAAAGCTATTATTATTTATTTATTTATGGTCACTCCTTATTTAAGAGTGACCTTCCAAAAAATTAATATGACAGAAAGCTCAGGTCTATTGACATGCTGAGAGATAGAGAAGAGGTCTGCTTTATATACTGGGGAAAAGTAGTGAGGGTATGATGGGTCGACCTATCAGCCTTGTTCTTATCAATAGAAAAATATGTTTTGGTACATGTATGTTGTTCTATCTACATATTTATCAGCTCCTATGCACGAGTGATTCGTATCTTTGCAGGTGGTGCAGGATTTCAAATATTTCCAGCGCTTAAAGTGGCAGTACATGATACTCGATGAGGCACAGGCCATTAAAAGTAGCTCAAGGTATGAGAATATATTTATTATAGTTATAATTATTTGTTTTATTAATTTAAAAGTGTTCGTTGGAAGCTTTTGATGAGTTTCAATTGTCGGAATCGTCTTTTATTGACCGGGACCCCAATACAGAACACAATGGCTGAGGTGAGTATAACATGCAGCTTTTCAAGCAACTTTAAAAATTCATAAAAAATTCAATTTTGATTGGAATCAGCTCAAACTTGCTACATGACATAAGAACTTGTATATGTATCGGAATAAATTATAAAAATGAAGAATTCTCTCCTAGTCATTTTTGGCGAAATTTGACCAATGACCCTGTACTATAGTACAGGGACTTTGACCTGATTTTGGAGTAACTTTAAAAATTCATAAAAAATCTAGTTTCGATCAGAATCGGCTCAAACTTGCTACACAACATAGGAACATGTATATGTATCAGAAAACATTATAAAAATGGAGAATTTTCTCCTAGTCATTTTTGGCGAAATTTAGCCAATGACCCTGTACTATAGTACAGGGACTTTGACCCGATTTTGGAGTAACTTTAAAATTCATAAAAATCTAATTTTGATCGGAATCGGCTCAAACTTGCTACACGACATAAGAACATGTATATGTATCAGAATAAATTATAAAAACAAAGAATTCTCTCCTAGTCATTTTTGGTGAAATTTGGCCAATGACCCTGTACTATAGTACAGGGACTTTGACCTGATTTTGGAGCAAATTAAAAAATTTACAAAAAAATTAATTTTGATGGGAATCTGTTCAAACTTTCTACTCAACGTAAAACATATACTTTCTTTCTCTCTAGCTCTGGGCATTGCTACACTTCATAATGCCGACAATGTTTGATTCACATGACGAGTTCAGCGAATGGTTCTCTAAAGACATTGAGAATCACGCCGAGAAGAAATCAGCACTTGACGAGAGTGAGTACCACTATTAGTATTGTATGTGACCTTATCTTTCCTCTCCTTAGATCAACTCTCTCGTCTGCACATGATTCTGAAGCCGTTCATGTTAAGAAGAATCAAGAAAGACGTTGAACACGAAATGGCTGAAAAAGTAATTTACTGATTATTATTAACTTGCAGCCCCTTTAATTATACTATTAATTAGATTGAGGTTCATTTGTCTTGTGGTCTATCGTCACGTCAGAAAGAATTATATCACAGATTAAAGGAGCGAATATCAATTGATGATTTATTGAAATCCTCTCTCTCTCACTCTAACACTTCAAAAGACTCAACCTCCACTCTCATGAACATTGTCATGCAGTTTAGAAAAGTACATGGAATTAAAGGATTATAGCAGTGTTACTATGTTGTCATTGTAGGTTTGTAATCATCCTGAATTATTTGAGAGAAGAGATGTTCTCTCTCCCATTAACTTGTCAATTTCTCCCCTCCCATTGCCTCGCCTACTTTATCATTATTGTCTCCGCCCACTCAACGAGTCTCGTCAAAGGTATAGTACAAATATTATCATTTAATTATTAAATATCAAATTTTATAGATTGCTGACATTGCATTTGGGTGTGGCTACTGCTGACCACGCCCATCAATCTTCAACCAGTAGTGGAGGTGGCCTCTGGAATTTTTTAAGACTCGCAAATTTAACACCTTCGGATGCAGCTGGGATATACTCATCTGGAGCAATATGCAGGTAAAACAATTGACATGTACATTTTGTACATCTCATTTACATCTATATGTATTTGTTTATAGGATGAAATTGATAGCTGAAATGGCCGCCAGCTTGCAGTTGTTATATTACTGGAGAACTTGGAAAGAAGAGGAGGAGGAAGAGGGTCCTTTGTCCTATAAATATTGTATTTTTAAAAGGTACAAGATACGCGTACATGTACATATTGCATAAGTTAACTCAACTCAAATCTTGTCTTCGTTTTAGGCATCAATTACTTCTCACCCCCTCCTTCTCTCTCTCTTATTTCTCAATTGCACAAAGTCTGGTATTATCACAGCTCGTATTCACAGGCCACGCCTCTTCATCTTACACCCACACGACGCACATAATTACTCTAATTAAAGAGCAACAAGAGAGCTCGACATCAGATCTGAACCAGATCAGTACGACAGTGTCGAGCGAAGGATCTCATAGGAGGATATCAGCCAGCAGCGCCTCTTGTTTTATTGACCGTACCTCCTCTTCTCCCTCTGATTCTGTTGAGTACAGACACTGTCAACTAACAGAATTACCTTCTTATTTTTATAATGCTTTTGAACCCAAGGTACTCATGTATGTACATGGACATACTTACATTTAGTAACTACATGTATATGTACATGCACATTATTATTATTATTGTCATTGTTTTCTTTTTAGATTAATTCTCAGTTCAGTTTATTCTACACTGTTGATCGAGGTGCCCAGTATCATGTCGACCTCCTTAAAGAGGGCGGAGACCAGGAGGTCAAGAGTCTTTTCCAATGTGGGGTTACTCAAGCTACAGGAGAGCTCTGTCTGACCACACCCATTAGAGGAGGACTAGAAGCAATGCACCCTAAGGACAGGGGGTGGTCGTACATTAACATACCAAGTAACTGGATTAGATTTAGAATTTTAAGTAACTTTCTTCTCCCTCTTTCTCTCTCTCTCCAGATAAAGAGAAGATGATAACTGATAGTCACAAGATGCTTGTTCTTGATAAGCTCCTCTCTAAACTAAAGAGAGAAGGCCATCGTGTCCTAGTGTACTCTCAAATGACAAGAATGATTGATCTCCTCGAGGAGTTCATGAGCTACAGACACCACAAGTACATTAGACTCGACGGCTCTTCTAGGATATCCGATCGACGCGACATGGTTGCCGACTTCCAGACAAAGTCGGATATTTTTGTTTTCCTCCTCAGCACACGAGCAGGGGGTCTGGGGATCAACTTGACAGCGGCAGATACCGTGATATTTTATGATAGTGATTGGAACCCCACTGTAGACCAGCAGGTAAGAGAGAGAATGAAGAGATATGCTGTACTATATGAATCCATCTCCTTTCTTTCTTCTCTTCCCTAGGCCATGGACCGAGCTCATAGATTAGGTCAGACTAAACAGGTAACAGTATACAGGCTGATAGTGAAGGGAAGTATTGAGGAGAGGATACTCCAGCGAGCCCACGAGAAGAGCGAGATACAGAAGATGGTGATATCAGGAGGGGATTTCAAAATAGACACACTCAAACCAAAAGAGGTTGTCTCACTCCTTTTAGATGATGAAGAAATGGAGACAAGATGTTAGTTAAATGTTTTTTGTCGTAATTATTATTTTTGTTCTCTCTCTTGTATAGTTTTAGCCAAGCAAGCTGAGAAGAAGGCTCAGGAGGAAGTCTCGAAACAGAAAATCACGAAATCAAGGAAGAGAAAGAATCCTCAAAAACCCGAGACGGTTCCCTCCACAAAGAAGCCCCCACCCTCCCAGTCCATCCCCTCTTCCTCTCCCACTCCTAGTCATGCTCCTAGCATAACCTCACTGGCCACTAATGAAACAACTAACGGAGACTACGTTGATGTGGTTGGAGGTGGAGATACAGAAATGGGTGGGTCTATACCTCACCGTCACGGTAACAGTAACACGCCCTCTCGACCAGCTGTCAAAAGGAGTGGGCGTGGCATCAAAACCAATAGAAGCAAGAAGTTAAAGTTAACCGTTCCTTCCTCAAAGAGCAACATCTCTTCACCTTCAAATTCAATACCATCCTCTCCTCTCTCCTCATCTCTCTTTGCTCAGCAGCAGAGTAATGGAACTACTCCTTCTACCACTAATAATGTTATTATACACAGTAATGTCACATGACCACCTCTCACATGACTTGTGTTTGAGTACCGGGTGATGTGAGGGAATGAGTCTTCATTTTGTGTTTTATTCAACATTACATTTGTCATTCTCTCACTTTATATTGTGAAATAAGCAGCTATAAACTGTTTATATGCAGCATAATCAAGGGAATCTGCATAGATTGGAAAACAAATAAAGAATATTCCCAATACCAACCTCCTTTAGATAGCATTATTCATGTATCACCTCTACATACTGTATGAATGTGAGAATGTGAAGCTTCAAAACCCAACTGTCCTTACATTGCTTTAAAAGAGTTCACAATCACAACAAGTATACTGTGCTTTAAATAATAAGTACATGGTATTTTTAATGAAACTCTGTGTCTGTGCTGTTGTACATTGTGATTGATTAACAAACAAAAAATATTTATTGAAAATTAGATCTAGATCTATGTATGTCTATAATATCTCTACTAAAGGTACAAAATGCTCTACAAGTATCCAGCAATATTGACAAATCTCTAAGCACTACTAAGTCTACTAGTAACAATAATAATAATTAATTGTCTTTTTCTTTCC
>NW_003546408.1:147836-149819 GCF_000090795.2 Amphimedon queenslandica | reverse complement strand
AAACAACTATAAAATGATTGAAAATAATTATATTGGATTACTTGTGTATATCACTTACTATCCAGAGCCATTTTCATCAAGTGTTAAATAATAACTGTAATCAACTGCCAGCAATATAGTGACTGGTATCAGGGGTGAACCTTTAAAAATATACAAAATAATATCAATTATTGATTATAAATTCTTACCCCAACAGACTATAGATACAGTCAGATGATATCTCCAAGAGACATTGACAAAAACCATTTGAAGCTTTTGAAACATCAGTAAAGCTTCAGCTCCCATCCACATCCAAGCAACAAGAGCAAAGTAATGTATGAGAACACCAACAGTAATGCAACCTTCCTTAGGAGAGACTTCACTGATACCACTGACAAACACTAGGAGCATTAGTGACAATGAGACACAGAGTTGGATGTGAAACTTGCTGGCATCTTTAGTTCTTATTTTTCTATAAAGAAAGAGCTAGTGCATAAAATAATTTTGGCTATAGTTTTGCTCCCATTCTCTGTTTCTCTCCCAAAATGCAATACAATCTTATACATACTTGAATATGACAAGTGTGATTATGGTTAGTATCAGACCCACTAATGATATACCAGCTCCAATATAAGAGACCGTGTCAAGTGCTATAGTAATATGATGTGGAGACTGAGTGGGACCTTCTGTCCTCCTTGATATATCCTGTAAAAGTCATTGTGCATTGGAATTAAAGATATTGCATTCATTTGTCATGTGCATATACAGGAGAATGCATTTGTGAAAGCTTACTACTAGCAAGAGTACATAATGTACTCTTGCTACTAGTATAGCAAAGTTAGTCAAATGATTGCAGTGACATGTTACTGAACTGTTAGCAGCTTCAACAGTACACCCATCAGTTGACCAGTTACCTCTACCTTCTATAAAAAGCATTAATGCATTTCAACAGATACTGATTAGCCTTGGGCCCAGCCCTGATAACATTCGGGGCTGGACTGAAGACTGTTCAAATATGAAAATATACATACCAGCAGCGTTAAAGTCCCAGTATACACAACAAGGATTACTAAAGTTCTATAAAATAACATAGCTTACGAATAGTAATTTATAAAAATAGATTACATTTCTTTTTAGTGCGAGAATGATTACTACTGGATCAGGTAGTTGAGTACCATCAGACACTCCAGCAATTCTAGCACTAATGACTGATGATCCCACTACTGTATTAGGAGGAGGGTCTCTGATAGGAAAGAATGCTGTTTCCTCATATAGAGAGAATGCTACTTTTATCTGAGCATCAGTTGTAACATTGAGAATGCTTTTTGGTATTGTAATTGATCCTATTTCAGTATCAGTAGAATTACCATCAGTTTCTACCATTAATGAACCATCTATATGCATAAAAAATAAGAATAATAGGTATAAAAATTAACTAACTTGAAGCTGTTGCTGTGAAGGCTAGTTTATTATAGCTTGACCTTGTAACCTTTTAAATAGAGATTTTCATTATTAATTTTTATTATCTATATTTTTCTCACCTTTCTTATTTTAAAAGCAATGTTTCTTTCAACTATGTCTATATTAGTGTCATTGTCGTAATTCAAAACAGCATCTACTATTCCCTCAAATGATTGAATGATCCTATCAATACAACATCACAATAACAGCAATGTTTAGTTATATCTCACTGGTTTCCTTCTGCTTTCATTATTGTTGGCCATTCCTCTATATTATCCAATGTTTGTATAACAGTCTCAGTTATCTATTTAATATTATTAAGCCACAATAAATTACATGTAACATATATTTTACAGGAAATTTATATTATGTTTACCACTGTTAAGTTAGAGGGTGATAGATTAGCATATTCTGATATCAATACTGCAGTTTGGTTTAGTATATTTGATACTATTATGATATTATCAATGGATTGATCATTATCAGTTGAATTCATCACCAGTTCATTCAAATTCATCAACACAGCTATGTTATTCTCTGTAG
>NW_003546408.1:144747-147826 GCF_000090795.2 Amphimedon queenslandica | reverse complement strand
GCTACTACTGCCCTCATGTTTGAATCAGTCTCAGGCCACACAAATGTACCACGACTACTATCAATAGACTCACTGGAACAATAAACTAAAAGAATAATGACAAGTAAAGTAAATGTATAATCTCATTAATCGACTTAATCTACATGTAATAGGATGATTCTCATTATGAAAATATCATAACAACTAACTTGATGAAGTCTGCACACTGATTGCACTAGTAGCAGGTCCCAGTAATTGTTGATAGGCTCTGACTGTGACGTTATATGTTGTATTCACTATCAGTCCGTTCACTGTGACAATATTATTACTATTTCCCTCTGCCTGTACTGTCTGCATAGTGTCTGTGTCACTAGTGACATTGACTACATATCCATCAGCATCAGATGAATCAAGTGCAGTCCAACTGACAGTGATAGTGGTAGCTGTCTTGTTGACCTCAGTAAGAGAAGAAGGAGCAGTTGCTGGAACTAATAGAGAAATATTATTGGTAATCAGCATTAATTGACATTACCTTTTATAATTACATTACGTATTCTAACTTCATTACCATCAGGATGATCTGCTACCCTACACTGATACATTTGATCTCCAGTCGTTGATTGACTGATTGATCCACTACTGACATTCATTCCATCCCATCTGATATTAACAGTATATCTTACTGTGTGTGTACTACTAACTAACACAGTACCAGGGCAATTATCAGTAATAGATCTATCATCACAGTTAGTGTAATTAGCCAGTGCAGTACTACCAATGCTCATACTAATGTTATAGCGCCAGTGTCCAATTTTAGTACAATTCAGTTTGTATTCCTGAGGATATACTGTCATATCAGAAGGAAGATCAGCAACAGTAAATGACTTTATCTCTGCAAAATCTACAAATACAATTTAATACATCGGTAAGTGATTTAGTTTCCCCTTACTGAATATATTAGCAAAGATGATGTTAGTGTTAGGATCTGAACAAGCAGTAGGTAGACAACACATATACTGGCCATCACCATCTGTCCCAAGATAACCTGATGGATTTACATGAACACTGAGATTAGCACCTGACCCAGTGTTACATTGAACATTTGCATTGTTACCACTGTCACAAGGAACTACTCCATTAGGACCAATCCATTGTCCACCATTCAGAGTAGCACCAGGTAATACACACTCTAGTGGAGTTGGTCTGATACTTTGATCCCAAAAATATGATCCATTAGTATAACAGTTTCCATTATGCCTCAGGTAGATACCTATAAAAACCTATACAGTTGTTATTATACACATCCAATGTCTTACCTGAGGAAGGTGGACATTGACTAATAACTTCACTGACACTCAACGACCAAATAACAAACACCATTAGCACTGACACTGCCATCATAGCTGCATGTATATTGGTTCTGTTTATAATGCTATATATTATACATTATAGCTTCAAAAACATAATGATCATGATGTCATTGAAAGTTATTTACTTGCATGAGAAACATTGTACACTAAACTATGAAATAAGCATTTTCAAAACAAGAGTTGTCATGATTATTTTTAAGAAATAACAAGACTAAGCCATTAGATCTATATGTACATGTATAGTTATATGCATGTGAGGAATTATGTTCTTAAGAATATCAAAATCATTAATGATTATGCTGAATTTCCCCAAATCACCAAATGATCATGCTTGTATTAAAAGTTACTACAGAATTTGTGCTTATAGCCCAAAGACTATGTACAGGAGCTTATTATAATAGTATTGTACTTCATGGCAGTTCTTTTAAAATGGTTTGGAGAGAATTCTTTTTTATTATGTTTTCTGATTTGTGTTCCTATGTGTAGAAGTTTGAATAATTTTGTTAAAAAATGTCTTTATAAAAATTATGTAAAAAAGTTTTTAAATGCACATACCATAATAGGTAGCACTAAATTTTGTTAAGGTTGCAAACTGAAATTTTGAGATCACATGTTTTTGGAGAATTTAGCCAATGCAGTAGGGGGAAATGCTTCCCCTGCCTCCTAAAAATTCTTTGATTGATTATGCATATGATTAAAGTAATAGCAAATTATTATTTGCACTAATCCTATTGCAAACATTATGATTGACATCTCAGTCTGCAATTATAAATAAAAAACAAGAAAACATTAATTATTAATGATTACATTTAAAACTCTATAATTCAGCAACAATAATTATTATTATATATTATTTATTTTTCTTTTGGCAGATCTTATGCAACAAAAGCAACTTCAACTTCAATTCCAGTGTCATTGGTTTTATTCTGAGATGAGAGTATGTTCTACCTTGCTTGGGTTGCAGTCGACTGCATTTTATCTTTACTGACTGATTCCCTGCAGAAGTTCCATGCATTTCTTGATTCACTGTTGAAGACAATAAAGAACAGGAAAATGAAGAAACCTTGGAAGGCATTGAAGAAACAGAAAAAGAATTGAATGACGTATGAAACTGAAGGCTTTGTGATGAAAGTGAAGATAGCCAGTACCCATGTTAAACCAAAAGGTATTAATATACTGATGAATGATGCAACCATTTTCACTGCATCTGTGGTAGTCAAAGAAATTTTCATTCTTTCACTGTGTGAAGAATTAAAACTCTAATTATGAGAATGTAGACGATAATATTGAATAAGAGTATGATGAGTATCGGACAAAGGAAGGCAGCAAGGAAAGGGATTAATTCACCAATAAAACAACTATAAAATGATTGAAAATATAATGGATTACTTGTGTATATTCTTCAGCAGCAGAGTAATGGAACTACTGCTTCTACCACTAATAATGTTATTATACACAGTAATGTCACATGACCACCTCTCACATGACTTGTGTTTGAGTACCGGGTGATGTGAGGGAATGAGTCTTCATTTTGTGTTTTATTCAACATTACATTTGTCATTCCCTCACTTTATATTGTGAAATAAGCAGCTTACATGCAGCATAATCAAGGGAATCTGCATAGATTAGAACACAAATAAAGAATGCTCCCAATACCAACCTCCTTTAGATAGCATTATTCATGTATCATTTCTACATACTGTATGAATGTGAGAATGTGAAGCTTCAAA
>NW_003546408.1:137269-143922 GCF_000090795.2 Amphimedon queenslandica | reverse complement strand
GGAAAGCTTACTACTAGTATAGCAAAGTTAGTCAAATGATTGCAGTGACATGTTACTGAACTGTTAGCAGCTTCAACAGTGCACCCATCAGTTGACCAGTTACCTCTACCTTCTATAAAAAAATCATTAATGCATTTCAACAGATATTTATAGCCTTGAGTCCAGCCCTGATAACATTTGGGGCTGGACTGAAGACTGTTCAAATATGAAAGTATGCATACCAGCAGCATTAAAGTCCCAATAGACACAACAAGGATTACTAAAGTTCTATAAAATAATAAAGCTTACAAATAGTAATTTATAAAATTATGATTACATTTGCCTTTAGTGCAAGAGTGATTACTACTGGATTAGGTAGTTGAGTACCATCAGACACTCCAGCAATTCTAGCACTAATGACTGATGATCCCACTATTGTATTAGGAGGAGGATCTCTGATAGGAAAGAATGCTGTTTCCTCATATAGAGAGAATGCTACTTTTATCTTAGCATCAGTTGTAACATTGAGAATGCCCTTTGGTATTGTAATTGATCCTATTTCAGTATCAGTAGAATCACCAACAGTATCTATCATCAATGAACCATCTATATGCATTTAAAAATAATAATAATAGGTATAAACATTAACTAACTTGAAGCTGTTGCTGTGAAGGTTAGTTTATTATAACTTGACCTTGTAGCCTTTTAAGTGGAACTTGTTATAATTATTATTTTTTTAATTATATTTTTCTCACCTTTCTTATTTTAAAAGCAATGTTTTTTTCAACTATGTCTATATTAGTGTTATTGTCATAATTCAAAACAGCATCTACTATTCCCTCAAATGATTGAATGATCCTATCAATAACAATTAACAACAATAAAAGCAATGTTTAGTTATATCTCACTGGTTTCCTTCTGCTTTCATAATTGTTGGCCATTCCTCTATATTGTCCAATGTTTGTATAACAGCCTCAGTTATCTATTTAAATATCAATAATAACTACAATGAACTGTAAGACATATATAGTACAGGAATTTTAAAAAATTATATATGCTTACCACTGTTAAGTTAGAAGGTGATAGATTAGCATGATCTGATATCAATATTGCAGTTTGGTTCAGTATATTTGATACTATTATGATATTATCAATGGATTGATCATTACTGTCAGTTGAATTCATCACCAGTTCATTCAAACTCATTAACACAGCTATGTTGTTCTCCGTAGTCAAGTCAACCTGAATGAAAACAACATTAATAAAATACAAAGTAATTGACTATCCACTTTTGATATGTTTTTGAATCCACTGGATATTGCAGTCAGACATCTTGTTACATTAGGTGATTCCCAGTAGCCATTACTTGTACACACTCTACTAACTGTTACTCCATTAGGACCATAAGGACAAGCTACTACTGCAGTCATGCTTGAATCAGTCTCAGGCCACACAAACGTACCACGACTACTATCAAAAGACTCTCTGGAACAATGACCTTAATAATAACAAGTCAGTGGGGTAAATGTATAATCTCATTATTGCTTATTTGACATAATAACATGACCAGCACATTTCCTTGTTAGCTGCATGTATAAGAATGTGCAACAGCCAAAATTTCATAACTTTGTTTATGTACTGTATTGAAGTGTTTCTCAACAATTTTCAATGTATAACCTCAAACTGCTGTTGAGCAAATTTAATAATGACTGTACTATTCTTAAGTGTAGCTAACTATTAAACTATGGCCCTTTCAACAAAGATTCTTTTTATGAAGGAATCAATGAAGAATGAGTTGATACAGTCTATAATAATTACAGTCTCTGCTTTTTTCAAAAATTTGCTATTTAAAAATAGCCATAACTTTAAAAATTTCAATTGGAATCAACTCAAACTTTCTACACAGAATTAGGGCATCAATATGTATCACAAAATGTAATAAAAATTTAACTATTTACCTATTCCAATCTCTACTACAATAGGATCACTTAAGGGACCTCTTCCAACAGAATTGACAGCAGCAACACTGATATTATATTCAATACCAAACACCAGGTCATTCAATATGATATATCTCTCAGTACTGGTGAGGTTGTATGTGATACTACTGTTACTGATAATCACTGCATAGCCTGTGATTAGACCATTATGCAGAGAACAATTGACTTCATTCCAAGTGAGATTATTAGCTGTAGAATTAACTGGTAAAATCTGAATTGATGAAGGCCAACTACTAGGAACTAAAAATATGTGAAAGATAATTTAATTTAAAAAATACTTAACATACACTTTATTGCTTTAGTTTGTATAATGATTGCGTTTAATCCAGATCCTCCTAGTACATTACCAGCTCTCACTGTGATGGTATAGTTCATACCACTGTACAGACCTATTAATGTATAACTGTATGTTGTAGTGGACTGATGAGGAGCAACAGAGACTGTCTCATTCACTGATGATAACTGGGGACAAGATGGAGTATAGGAGATGGTGTAGTATGTTACATAGTTGTCACTACTGGGAATAGTCCAGTTCACTGTAATACCAGTGGTTGAGACATTAGATACTGAGAGACTAGTTACTGGACTAGGAACTACAACAGATATCAATTACACTCTCTCAATGATAATAACTCACCATCAAATCTTAACACTGTTACTGTACTATTAACTGAAGGAAGATCTATATATGAGTACACACTGATGGTATAGGTACTCATTGGTGATAGATTTGTTATTATGATTTCATCTTCACTGGTAGATACTACATTCCTGGTTACACCTCCAGTAGTATATTCAATCACATGTCCATTAGTCTCTGATGAATTGGTCCAGTTTACTTTGATACTAGTAGCATTTAATATAAACCCTCTCACATAAACTAGAAGACCACTAGGAGCTAGAAAAGAGACAAAGGTATCTACTATTGATTAAAGTATAATCATACCATGTAATATCACAGATTGACTGTAGCTGACTCCTCCAATCATTGCTATACAGGTAACATTAACTGACACTCCCAGTGGATCAGGATATACCAATAGTGTATTGTTGTATGTCAGGACATCAATTGATGTAGGCATTGAGTTACTCTTCATCACTCCATTCACTAACCAGTAAACATCAGTTGAAGGATTTATATTAGTAGTTGTGAGACAATCAATACGATATTGAGTGTTATTGAGTCGTGTAATAGATGAGACTAGTGTCCAATTGATTGAATTAATAACTAGAAATACATTAAGTACAATAAAAGTGCAGTACCAATAATACCTGGTAAGGTCTGTATAATGATTGTACTAGCAGGTCCCAGTAATTGTTGATAGGCTCTGACTGTGATGTTATAAGTTGTTTCTCCTCTCAGTCCATCCAGTGTGATTGTATTATTACTACTTCCCTCCACCTGTACTGTCTGCACAGTGTCTGTGTCACTAGTGACATTGACTACATATCCATCAGCATCAGATGAATCAAATGCAGTCCAACTAACAGTGATAGTGGTAGTTGTCTTGTTGACCACTGTAAGAGAAGAGGGAGCAGTTGCTGGTACTAATAGAAAATCAGAGATACATAATTGTTATTGGTAAAATTATATGGTCGTTACTATTGAATCAATCAATAAGTGTGATTAATAGACCTCAAGTGAGAGGGAATCACATGCAGATCAAGCATAACAATAAAGCCAATACTAACAGGCAAGTACACTATACTCAGTATACAAAATTTTAACCTGAACAACACAAAAATATGTACATACAATACCACAAGCAAATGTACATACATCAACAGTACACAGGCCATTACCTTTTATGGTTAAAGTACGTGTTCTATCAGCAGCAACAAGATTATCCAATACACACCGATACATTTGATCTCCAGTGGTTGATTGATTGATCGATCCATTACTGACAGTCATTCTATCCCATGTGATATTAACAGTATGTCTTACTGTGTTGGTACTACTAACTAACACAGTACCAGGACAATTATCAGTAATAAATCTGTCATCACAGTTAGTGTAATTAACCAGTGTAGTGCTACCAATGCTCATACTAATACCATAGTGCCAGTGTCCAATTTTGACACAATTCAGTTTGTATTCCTGAGGATATACTGTCATATCAGAAGGAAGATCAGCAACAGTAAATGATTCTATTTCTGCAAATCCTACAAATGAAAATTATTAAATTAGTAAGTGATTATAGTCTCCTCTTACTGAATATATTAGCAAAGATGATGTTAGTGTTAGGATCTGAACAATCAGTGGGTAGACAACACTTATACCAGTCTTCTTGAGCTGCTGGTAGTGACTGAGCAAGATAAAGATTGATAGTAGCATTAGGTGAAGTGACAATAGTACAACGAAAAGGATCACTGACACTATTACTGTTACAGTCAACAGGATCATCAGGATCAGCAACTCTAACCCACTGACCAGTAGTTAGACTAGTACCAGGTAACACACATGATATAGCTTCAGTAACTGAATTGACACTACTATCCCAAAAATATGATCCATTAGGATAACAGTTTTCATGATGTACTAAATAGATACCTATAAAAATTAATATTTATATTAATTTATATTAAAATCGTAATATTATACCTTCTTGCTGACAGTGAGTAAAGACACTGATTGTACTACTAGCAGGTCCCAGTAATTGTTGATAGGCTCTGACTGTGATGCTATAAGTTGTTCCTCCTTTCAGTCCATTCAGTGTGATTGTATTATTACTACTTCCCTCCACCTGTACTGTCTGCACAGTGTCTGTGTCACTAGTGACATTGACTACATATCCATCAGCATCAGATGAATCAAGTGCAGTCCAACTGACAGTGATAGTGGTAGCTGTCTTGTTGACCTCAGTAAGAGAAGAGGGAGCAGTTGCTGGTTCTAAAAGAATTAAATTTTTAAAAATTTGTGATTATACTTACTTGTGATAGAGATATACAGATTTCTCATTACTGGGTCAAATCTTAAACTACCAAGATACAAATAGAATCTATACAAAAGATCCCCATTGTTGATTGATTGATTCAGAGTAATATTCTCTTCACTCCAAGTAAGAGTTAGAGTGAAATCCCATCTTCCATTACCATAATCTACTCTTATTCCATTACCAATAGTACAACTGTATGTGTATCTATTTCCATTACAGAGCTCAGTACTAGTATTACCAATCACATTATACCAATTAGCAGCATGTAAACTGCTTTGGTAACCAATTTTAATAGCATGCAGTGTGTAATTTTGAGGTAGAACTGTTATATCTGAAGGAAGGTCAACTGTAATGTCTTCAATTTGTGCCCATTCTATAAATCAGCAACAAATGATTGCATGGACAGCATACTAAAAACACTTACTGAATATATTAGCAAAGATGATGTTAGTGTTAGGATCTGAACAATTAGTGGGTAGACAACACTTATACCAACCATCATTGGCTGGTGAAATGTCTCCATTAATAATGTAAAGACCGATGCTAGCATTAGGTGAAGATACAACATTACAACGAAGAGGATTAGTACTGCAGTCAACTGATGGTCCACTAGGAGTAATCCACTCACCACCATTCAGACTTGAACCAGGTAAGACACAATCAAGACTGTTACTACTGCTATATTTAAAGTCATCATCAAAGACATATGATCCATTAGGATAACATTTTCCTTTGTTTATCAGGTAGATACCTACAAAAATCAATGCAGTTGTTATTATACACATCTATGCAGTGTCTTACAGTTACCTGAGGAAGGTGGACATTGACTAATAACTTCACTCACACTCAACAATAAAATAAAAAATATCATTAGCACTGATGCTGCCATGATAGCTGTATATATTTTGCTCTTGTTTATAGTGCTATATATAGCTTCAAAAATATAATATCATAATTCCATTGAAAGTTATTTATTCCCATGAGAAATGTTGTGCAGTAAACAATGAAACATAAGCATTTACAGTTGTCATAATAAATAGAAGCACTAAACAATTACATGTATAACTATATGCATGTGAAAAATGATGTTGAAATTTACCAAAAAAAAACTTAATGATTATGCATATTGACCAGTTTTAGTATATTATATACAATATATTTCATGCATTTCTGAATGGCAGGTTTATATACAAAAATGAACCCAGCAGCCACATCAAAATAATGTTGATGGTGAAATAATCCAATTGCAATAGCAATAGACATTGTGGTTGACATCTCAGTGTGTGATCATGGTGTAATTAATAAAAAACAAAAAGTATTCATTATTGATGATTATGTTGTTGTTTCTCTAAGCACTCTATAATTATTCAGTAGCAATAATAATGATTATATATTATTTTTTTTTTTTTTTGGCAGATCTTGTGCAACAAAAGAGACTTCAATTCCAGTGTCATTGGTCTTATTCTGAGATGAGAGTATGTTCTTCCTTGCTTGGGTTGCAGTCGACTGCATTTTATCTTTACTGACTGATTCCCTGCAGAAGAAAGACTTCCATGCATTTCTTGATTCATTGTTGAGGACAATAAAGAACAGGAAAATGAAGAAACCTTGGAAGGCATTGAAGAAACAGAAAAAGAATTGAATGACATACGAAACTGAAGGCTCTGTGATGAAAGTAAAGATAGCTAGTACCCATGTTAAACCAAAGAGTATTAATATACTGATGAATGATGCA
>NW_003546408.1:133140-136073 GCF_000090795.2 Amphimedon queenslandica | reverse complement strand
GTAGACACAACAAGGATTACTAGAGTTCTATAAAATGTAAGTCTTTATGAATGATGTCTTTATGAATGATAGTAGCAATATACAAGTATAATTACATTTGTCTTTAGTGCAAGATTGATTACTACTGGATCAGGTAGTTGAGTACCATCAGACACTCCAGCAATTCTAGCACTAATAACTGATGATCCCACTATTGTATTAGGAGGAGGATCTCTGATAGGAAAGAATGCTGATTTATTGTATAGAGAGAATGCTAGTTTTATCTTAGCATCAGTTGTGACACTGAGAATGCTCTTTGGTATTGTCATTGATCCTATTTCAGTATCAATAGAATTACCATCAGTATCTATCATCAATGAACCATCTATATGGATAAAAAATAATAATAGTTGGTATAAATATTAACTAACTTGAAGCTGTTGTCGTGAATGTAAATCCATTATAATTAAACTTTGCAAACTTTAAATTAAAAAATTATAACAATAGTAGTTTATTCATTTTTATTTACCTTTCTTATTGCAAAGGCAATGTTACTTTCAACTACGTCTACATTAGTGTCATTGTTATGATTCAAAACAGCATCTACTATTCTCTCAAATGACTGAATGATTCTATTAAAAACCATTAATAATAATCATAATGGTTAATCTCACTGGTTTCCTTCTGCTCTTGTGATGCTTGGCCATTCCCCTATACTATTCAATATTTGTATAGCGTTCTCAGTGATCTATGAATAGTAAAATTATCACAATAAACCATTATGTGACATGTTGTATGCAGGATTTTCCATGGGATATTGGCACAGTGGTTCTTGTCAGTGAATTTTTAAAGTTGCTTTGAATTTTTTGATACACATACATGTACTTATGTTGTGTAGAAGTTTGAGCAGATTGCCAGATTCCAATCAAAATTGGACTTTAAACTTGCTCCAAAATCAGACCAAAGTCCTTGAGCCAAATTTTACTAAAAATGACTAGGAGAAGATTTTTCTTTTATATATTTTTCTGATGTTTATGCTGTGTAGAAAGTTTGAGCTAATTCTGGTCAAAATTGGATTTTTAATGAATCTGTAAAAAAGCCTTGCTTACTTGGCATGCTTCATGGGAAACCCTGATTATACAGTAGCACTATTAAAACTATTATGTACAATGCATGCTCACCATTGTTAAGTTAGAGGTTGATAAACCAGCATGGCCTGATATCAATATTGCAGTTTGGTTCAGTATATTTGATACTATTATGATATTATCAATGGATTGATCATTATCAGTTGAATTCATCACAAGTTCATTCAAACTCATCAACACAGCTATGTTATTCTCTGTAGTCAAGTCAACCTGAATGAAAACAACATAAATGCAATATAAAGTAATTGACTATTCACTTTTGATAAGTTTTTGAATCCACTGGATATTGCAGTCAGACATCTTGTCACATTAGGTGATTCCCAGCCGCCATTACTTGTACACACTCTACTAACTGTTACTCCATTAGGACCATAAGGACAAGCTACTACTGCCCTCATGCTTGAATCAGTCTCAGGCCACACAAATGTACCATGATCACTATCAATAGACTCACTGGAACAATAACCTCCTAATTATGACAAGTAAGGTAAATGTATAATCTCATTAATTTGTATTCTTATGTTAGCTGAAACTTTTAAAGATTTATCTATCACACTGGTTTATATATATATGGGGAATATTTTTCTACTGTATAATATGAAGCAGGTGGGGTCTTTGTTCAGGAAATAACAGTCTAATTGTGTCTCTCTCGTTGCCAATAGTTATTTATGTGTGACCCAAAGCTACTGCTGAATAGATTCAATTATGATTGTATTGTCTAGAGGTAACAGTCACATATATAGACATAATAACCTTTCAACAATTATTAAGTGCATGGACTTGTACTAAATGAAGTAAAAACTAACCTGATGAAGTCTGCACACTGATTGCACTACTAGCAGGTCCCAGTAATTGTTGATAGGCTCTGACTGTAATGCTGTAAGTTGTGTTTGCCATCAGTCCATTCACTGTAACAATATTATTACTACTTCCCTCCACCTGTACTGTCTGCACAGTGTATGTGTCACTAGTGAAATTGACTACATATCCATCAGCATCAGATGAATCAAGTGCAGTCCAACTGACAGTGATAGTGGTAGCTGTCTTGTTGACCACAGTAAGTGAAGAAGGAGCAGACCCTGGAGCTATACATGAAGTGATAATAATAATATCATTGCTATGCATTTAACTTGCCTGTGATGGTTTTTATTCTAGCTCTTTTGACAGGATGAAAGCTGAGCGGGCCAAAAACCATAGAAAAAACAAAGATGTGATCCCCATTGTTGCTTGATTGACTCAGTAATCCACTAGTAATATTCTCTCCATTCCAAGTGATGGTTAGACTGAAATCATACGTCCCACTACTTATGTCCAGTAATACTCCAGTACTATAAATAGCACAGTTGAATCCAGGCTCTTTATTGCATAAACTAGTAGTTAAATGTCTATAGGTAGTACCAGATTTATAGTACCAGGCAGCACTCCCTAAGTGATGACCGTTAGAGCCAATTTTGATAGCATGAACTGTGTATATTTGAGGCAGGGCTGTTATATCTGAAGGAAGACTAACTTTCATGTCTGCAATTTGTGCCCATCCTATAAAGACAAAAAAGTAAGCACTTTTAAAAATATACAAAAGGACTTACTGAATATATTGAAAGTGATTACATTAGTGTTAGGATCAGAGCAATTATTGGGCATGCAGCACTTGTACCATCCATCATCAGCTGGTGAAATACCAAAACTAATATTAGGGTATACAGTAATGCTCATCTGAGCAACTTCTGATGAAGCATGAATGATACAACCAACATGACCAGAGGCTGATGTCCCAGGGCAGCTTATTGTACCATTAGGACCAACAAA
>NW_003546408.1:126399-129263 GCF_000090795.2 Amphimedon queenslandica | reverse complement strand
TTAAGTTAGAAGGTGATAGAGTAGCATGATCTGATATCAATATTGCAGTTTGGTTCAGTACATTTGATACTATTATGATATTATCAATGGATTGATCATTATCAGTTGAATTCATCACAAGTTCATTTAAACTCATCAACACAGCTATGTTGTTCTCCGCAGTCAATTGAACCTGAATGAAAACAACATTAATAAAATAAAAAGTAATTGACTATTCACTTTTGATATATTTTTGAATCCACTGGATATTGCAGTCAAACATCTTGTTACATTAGGTGATTCCCAGTAGCCATTACTTATACACACTCTACTAACTGTTACTCCATTAGGACCATAAGGACAAGCTACTACTGCCATCATGTTTGAATCAGTCTCAGGCCACACAAATGTACCACGATTACTATCAATAGACTCTCTGGAACAATAACCTAAAAGAATATTGAAAAGTTCATAGTAATAAAATAAATGCATATTTTCATTAATCTGCTTAATGTGACCAGCCCATTCATTCTCTTAAGCCTGGTTTCCATATAATTGTGGCTGTTGCATGGATTCTGTGGTTAGCATATAACTGTTGTAGAGATAGACCTGATTTCTATCTCCACGATTGTTGCAACAGTGTTGTAAGGCTGTTGTATGGCTATATGGAAACCAGGCTTTACTAACTGCAAGCTTTGCTTTCATTGTGTAACCTTCTGCTTAGATTCAATTACTGGGTATGACTGTAACTATACCCGGTAGCCTTTTTGGCAATGGTTCTCATTGTGAGGAAAACAACACAAAGAAGGAGCTGTCATTAACAACTAACTTGATGAAGTCTGCACACTGATTGCACTACTAGCAGGTCCCAGTAATTGTTGATAGGCTCTGACTGTGATGCTATAAGTTGTGTTTGCCATCAATCCATTCAGTGTGACAATATTATTACTACTTCCCTCCACCTGTACTGTCTGCACAGTGTCTGTGTCACTAGTGACATTGACTACATATCCATCAGCATCAGATGAATCAAGTGCAGTCCAACTGACAGTGATAGTGGTAACTGTCTTGTTGACCTCAGTAAGAGAAGAGGGAGCAGTTGCTGGAACTAAATATGTGCATAATCATTATTGACAGATTGTATCTTTACCTTTTATGGTTAAAGTAAGTGTTCTATCATCACCATCACTAGGATTATCCAGTACACACTGATACATTTGATCTCCAGTGATTGATTGACTGATTGATCCACTACTGACAGTCATTCCATCCCATCTGATATTAACAGTATATCTTACTGTGTTGGTACTACTAACTAATACAGTACCAGGACAAGGATTATGATTAACTCCATCTTCACAGTTAGTGTAACTAGCCAGTGAAGTACTACCAATGCTCATACTAATATCATAGCGATTGTGTCCAATTTTAGTACAATTCAGTTTGTATTCCTGAGGATATACTTTCACATCAGAAGGAAGATCAGCAACAATAAATGATTGTATCTCTGAATATCCTACAAATGAAAATTATTACATTAGTAAGTGATTATAGTCTCCTCTTACTGAATATATTAGCAAAGATGATGTTAGTGTTAGGATCTGAACAATCAGTGGGTAGACAACACTTGTACCAGCCTTCTTGATCTGCTGATAGTGACTGAGCAAGATAAAGATTGAGAGTAGCATCAGGTGAAGTGACAATAGTACAACGAAAAGAATCATTGGCTTTATTACTGTTACAGTCAACAGGCTCATCAGGATCATCAACTCTTACCCACTGACCAGTAGTTAGACTAGTACCAGGTAACACACATGATATAGGCTCATTAGCTAATCTGACACTACTATCCCAAAAATATGATTCATTAGGATAACAGTTTTCATTATAGCTTAAATATATACCTATAAAACAATAGGTATATCAATTTATATTGAAATCAAAATTAATACCTTCTTGTTGACAATGAGTCAAGACGCTAATTTCAGTACTAGCAGGTCCCAGTAATTGTTGATAGGCTCTGACTGTGATGTTATAAGTTGTTACCACTCTCAGTCCATCTAGTGTGATCGTATTATTACTACTTCCCTCCACCTGTACTGTCTGTACAGTGTCTGTGTCACTAGCGACATTGACTACATATCCATCAGTATCAGATGAATCAAGTGCAGTCCAACTGATAGTGATAGTGGTAGCTGTCTTGTTGACCTCAGTAAGAGAAGAGGGAGCAGTTGCCGGTACTAACAGAAAATCAGAGATACATAATTGTTATTAGTAAAATTATATGGTCATTACTATTGAATCAATCAATAAGTGTGATTAATAGACCTCAAGTGAGAGGGAATCACATGCAGGTCAAGCATAACAATAAAGCCAATGCTAACAGGCAAGTACACTAACTACTCAGTTATGATATACAAAATTTTAACCTGAACAACACAAAAATAATGTACACACAATACCACAAGCAAATGTACATACATCAAAAATAAACAGGTCATTACCTCTTATTGCTAAAGTACGTGTTCTATCATTATCAATAGGATTATCCAGTACACACTGATACATCTGATCTCCGGTGGTTGGTTGATTGATTGATTCAGTACTAACAGTCATTCCATCCCATGTGATATTAACAGTGTATCTTACTGCGTTGGTACTACTAACTAACTCAGTACCAGGACAATTATCAAGGTGATCAAAACATCCAGTGTAATTAACCAGTGTAGTGCTACCAATGCTCATACTAATACCATAGTGCAGGTCTCCAATTTTAATACAATTCAAGCTGTATTCCTGAGGATATACTGTCATATCAGAAGAAAGATCAGCAACAGTAAATGATTCTATCTGTGAAAATCCTACAAATAAAAATTATTACATCA
>NW_003546408.1:124688-126121 GCF_000090795.2 Amphimedon queenslandica | reverse complement strand
AAGTGACAGAAGTACAACGAAAAGGATCACTGTCATTATTACTGTTACAGTCAACAGGATCATCAGGATCAGCAACTCTAACNCACTGACCAGTAGTTAGACTAGTACCAGGTAACACACATGATATAGCTTCAGTAACTATACTGACACTACTATCCAAAAAATATGATCCATTAGAATAGCAGTTTCCATCACGAATCAGGTAGATACCTATAAAAACCTATACAGTTGTTATTATACACATCCAGTGTCTTACCTGAGGAAGGTGGACATTGACTAATAACTTCCCTGGCACTCAACGACCAAATAACCAACACCATTACCACTGATACTGCCATCATAACTGTATGTTGCTCTTGTTTATAATGCTGTATATATATATATATATGTATATATATATATATATATATATAGCTTTAAAAACATTATGATCGTGATTCCATTGAAAGTTATTTACTCACATGCAAAGCATTGTACAGTAAACTATGAAACATAAGCATTTTCAAAACAATAGTTGTCATAATTATTTTAAAGAACTAACAAGACTAAGCAATTACATGTACATGAGGTATAGTACTATTATAATAAACTGATGCACGGTCTTTGGGCTATAATCACAAATTTTCTAAATAACTTTCAATGAAAGCATGATCATTTTTAATACTTTGTAAATTTCAGTAATGTTTCTAAAGCTTATTATGATAGTACTGCAACTAATGAAAGTTCCTTTACAATGGTTTGGAAAGAATCCTCCTTTTATTACAATTTCTGAGTTGTGTTCCTATGAGTAGAAGTTTGAACGATTTTGATCAAAAATATATCTTTTATAGAAATGTTTAAAAAAATTTTTTAAATGCTCATACCATATAGGTAGCACTAAATTTTGCTAAGGTGACAGATTAAAACTTGAAGATCACATATTCTGGAGAGTTTAGCAATGCTAGTGGGGGGATGTTCCCCTCCCCCTAAAAATCCTAGAAACCACAAACTATTGCTTTGATTTGATACATGCATATGATTTAAGTAATAGTAAATTAGTAGTGGTGATATAATCCAATTGCAAACATTATGATTGACTCAAAACAAGAAAATATTAATTATTAATAATTACGTTGTTGTTTCTCTAAAAACTCTATAATTCAGTAGCAATAATAATAAGTATTATATATTATTTATTTTTCCTTTGGCAGATCTCCTGCAACAAAAGAGATCTCAACTTCAATTCCAGTGTCATTGGTCTTATTTTGAGATGAAAGTAGTATGTTCTGCCTTGCTTGGGTCACAGTCGACTGCATTTTATCTTTACCGACTGATTCCCTGCAGAAGAAAGACTTCCATGCATTTCTTGATTCACTGTTGAGGACATTAAAAAACAGGAAAATGAAGAAACCTTGGAAGGCATTGAAGAAACAGAAAAAGAATTGAATAACGTA
>NW_003546408.1:45900-120265 GCF_000090795.2 Amphimedon queenslandica | reverse complement strand
ACATAGTAACCAGAAGCAATATGAGGACGTCATTACTGACATTCCAGCAACAGTATTATGTAAATTATCCTACTATTAATAATCATACAGACACAGTCATTCAATTATTAATAATTATTCTACAAGTCATGCAGCACAAAAGTTGACTACAGATTAGCAGCTATTAGTCTAGGAGGAGGAGGAGGTAGTCACGCAGAGAGAAACTGCGTGGCTGTATCTCTCTCCTCTACCAGCTCCTTTGCGCTTATATCCATCTTCTCTCTGGCAAAATCACTAACTGATAGGCCATCAACGACTTGCCAGGAGCGATCAGGATTGATACGAACTGGTACGGAATACACTATACCCTCAGGAATACCGTAATGAGTTCCATCGGACCACACTCCCATTGATGTCCATTCACCCTGTAACATAAGAAACTAGTATTAAGACTAATGTATGTGCATGTACATGTACCTCTTTAGTACCAAACCACCAGTCAGACATGTGATCACAGATCGCTTTGGCAGCAGACATGGCAGAGGAAAGCTTACGGGCTTTGATGACAGCGGCACCACGCTGCTGTACAGTCTGGAGAGATTAAAGAGAGAGAGAGAGAGAGGAAGGAGGTAGAGATGAAAGAGAGAGAAGGAGGAAGGAGGGATGGAGGACATTAAAACAGGTCGCCTAATTCTAGTCACAATACTTTAATGAAGTCTCCTTTTATCCAAGAGTCGTCTTTAACTGCTTCATAAGCACCAATAGAGCCCGAGGCAGTCTGTACATTAGCATGGGCTACATCAGGATACTGAGTGGAGGAGTGGTTACCCCAAATGATGACATTACGGACGGCATCGTTAGACACGCCTACTTTAGCTGCAATCTAAAAAGAATAGGAAGAGGAGGAGAGGAGACGGAGATTAATAAACTAAGTGGATATAAGTGGTCTCTCTCTAACCTGAGCTTGAGCTCTGTTCTGGTCCAATCGGGTGAGGCAAGAAAAGTTTTCTTTGGGCAAAGAGGAAGCGGATTTTATAGCCAAGAGACAATTAGTGTTAGCTGGATTACCAACAACCAGGACCTAGTTTAAATAATAATAAAAATAATTGCAGTTCAACATTTTGTTTATTATTATAATTAATTTTTTTCTTAAAGTAACTATGACATTTGTAGTACATGGTCTTCAACCATAATTTAATTCACACCTATCACTAATATAATCTAATTAGCTGAAAATGGGTTGACACACATAATGAGAACATATAAAAACAAAACAGGCAGTCATTCATCACAATAATATACCTTTACTGTCTTCTTAGCAAACTGATCCAGAGCCTTTCCTTGTGTCTCAAAAATTTTAGCGTTTGCCTTCAAGAGATCACTCCTTTCCATTCCTTCCCTCCGTGGCATTGAGCCAACCAATATGGCCACATCAATATCCTTGAAAGCTTCCTCTGGCTTATCAGTTGCAACAACATCTGATAAAGAATGATACACATTATTATTATTATTAAAAAGGAGAGCTGGGCGTGGGACATTATGCATGCAATCTCAGCCCCTCCCACGATCCAAAGCAGCTAGTGGCCGCATTACATGTACCTTTCAAAAGGTTAAGTGCACAATCTTGTAGCTCCATGACAACTCCTTTCAGACTCTCCATCATCGGGGTTATGTCCAAAAGAGTTAACTCTAACGTCTGCGAGAGAGGGAGGAAGAGAAAGTGAAGAATGACATATACATGATAAGGCAGTTGCTAATATGTTAATCACTTGTTCGGGTCCAAAGACACTTCCACTAGCAATAGAGTAAAGAAGAGCATACCCAATCTGTCCAGCTGCACCAGTCACGCACACACGAATAGCCTGCAGTGGGAGGAAAGGAAAGGTCAAACTAGATCAGCCCATGCACCAGGTGAAGGGGCAGGAGGCCAGTCCTCCACCAATGCTATATTCAAAACTTACCATGGCTGTATTTCTTTGAGATGAAAAAGAGAAAGGAGACAAAAGAACTTTTGTTTCGACTTGGAGAAGGGCTCTTGAATTTCTTTAGGAGCTGGAACAACACGTGAGGTTTGATCAGGCTACAAGAACCACGCCTTTTAGGAGACCAGTCTAATGATAATAGTAAACCATAGATTATTATTATTCATGAAGGTGCATGAATCATCTTAAGGTCCTTGAGGAGTATTTGTTGAAAGCAAAAGAAGAAGAGAAGAGCAAAGGAGAGGGTCCTCCTCACCCAGCCATCTCTGGATTCTGGTATGGTAAATTCCTCCAGAAGGTTTTTGCAGAAGGAGGCGTGGCTAAAATGGAGGGTATCGGAACACTCAATCTGCTTGGAGTTCCGATAAATGTACATGTACAAGACGGGAAGGCTCAGCTTGCAAAGTGCCACACCTCCTTATCTCCTAATGTGTATCGGCTTATTATGCAATCCTTGCCCATCAAATGTTGTCATGACGATGATTACCTTGACGACCATCTCACACTTGATTGGTCGTTTGTAAAACGTTTTGATTTATCTGCTGGTAATGAAAACTAGTGCTCATAATAAAGTTTAATTTATCGTCTTTTTTCATCTAGATTATTCTTGTTTGGTTAGTCAGTTAGGTGTTCTTGCTGCTGGTGTCCATCAAAAATGTTTTAAAACAAATAAAGAATTACTTTTAGAAACGTGGAAACCTTTTTTAAATTGGACACACCACCCAGAAGTACAATTATCAGCAATCAGTAATGATTGGTTATTTTTAGAAATTATAGATATTTATAGATTGCTTTAATCTGCTATTCTCTGGTTGTAATGATGGCCCCCATCTCTCTCTTATAGTCATTGCAGCTGCCATTGAGAGATCATTAGGAGACGTAAGCGATTGGGGTAGCCCCTATTCATTAAGCAGTATATATAATAATTTATTATTAGGTGTATCTTCAGGTATCAAATGGTACGTCTTGTTAATTAACTATTGATTAATAACTATCAATTAACCAGCATCTAACTGCCCTCGTCACATGAAGGACTTGTTAGCGACTAAAGAGCTGAGTCAGCTATTAGGAGCTGAGCCAGTGAGCCGATATGCACCCACTCATTTAATTAGTTTATTAACTGCAGGTAGTTTGTTTGAAGTGTTTGATTGGGCCCCCTGGGGGTCTGAATTTGAGAAATGTAGTATGGCATGGTTTTGCTGCACAGGATGAAATACCCATTGAGTAATAATTATAATGACCATCGATATTATGACTCCTCTTTTTTATAGATATGTTACTCTTCTCCTGGTTCTGGTTGTCAGTTTAGGTAAAATCATTCAAAACAAGTTAGATGCTTCTTCTCTCATTCATCGTCCTTTTGTTTCATTTCAAAATCACGAGACAATTATCAATAATGTACTACCTACAGGTTAGTTATATTATTATTATTGTTGTTGTTGTTGTTGTTATTTTTGTTATTTTAGAATATTCATCATCTGATATAGAGGAGGTTGTTAGTATATTTGAGGATTCTTATTTCATATTACCATCAATCCTCCCAATATTAAAATCAGCTGTCAACTTGTACAAGAATAGAAGGCATGACTTGCAATACCTATTATGTTATCTCCCTCAGTCCCTCCCTCCCTCTCTCCCCCCTCTCCCCCCCTCTCTCTCCCCCCTCTCTCTCCCCCCTCTCTCTCCCCCTCTCTTCCCCCCTCTCTCCCTAGGTATGGTCATTGTCTTTGTCTTCTCTTGCCAGCTCTTGAGCATAGTTTGAGGCGTCTCTATGCTTGCTGTAATGGCTGCCATGAGAGAATATTAACTGCTGAAGTACAAAGATAATCAATCACACTCAATCTTTACTTTCCTCTTTTCTAGTCAGCTACACTTTACACTACATTTGATGAGGTTGGTACATGCATTTATGGTTATAATCAACATTATAATGAAAGTAGATATTATCTCCTGTATTGAATGATGGCATCACTCCTAATGCATTGGCAGATGAGATTGGGATCAGTAATATGGTAAGTAATAATAATAATAATAATAATAATAATAATAATAATAATAAAATTATTTGTGTTTTTCTAGGAAATGCTGATGGATATTCTCATGTATCCTGAAGGTCCAAAACTTAGAGACAGGATCAGTCATGGAGAGGCAAGTCTTCTCTTGCTTCTCTCCTCATCTTTTTCTTTTCTTTTTAGGTTGATCTGTTTACTATGAGTCATGCATTAGCTGGGCATGTTTTGAGCATGTGTCTTTCATGCTCTCTCCTTTATTGTGTTAATTATCATATAAAGAAAGTTAGTTTAGTATTAGTAATGGGATTCCCACAGGATTTGTATGGTCACATATGTGCTGTGCAGCTTGATTAGCAGCTAGTCCATGTCAAAATTTGTTTTTTGATGCATATTTCTGTAGAAAGTTGGAGTAGATTTCGATTTATGAATTTTTAAAGTTATATACTCCAAAATTGGGCGAAAGTACCTGTTTTTGCCAAAAAAGGCTGGGAGAAAATTTTTCATTTTTATAATTTTTTCTAATACATATGCATGTTTTTATGTTGTGTAGAAAGTTTGAGTGGATGCTGATCAAAATTGGATTTTTTATGAATTTTTAAAGTTGCTCCAAAATCAGGCGAAAGTACAGGCTCATTAGCCAAATTTCACCAAAAATGACTAGGAAAGAATTCTTCATTTTTATAATTTTTTCTGATACATATACATGTTCTTATGTTACGTAGAAAGTTTAAGCTGATTCTGATCAAAATTGGATTTTTTATGAATTTTTAAAGTTGCTCCAAAATCAGGCAAAAGTCCCTGTACTATAGTACAGGCTCATTAGCCAAATTTCACCAAAAATGACTAGGAGAGAATTCTTCATTTTTATACTTTTTTCTGATACATATACATGTTCTTATGTTGCGTAGAAAGTTTAAGCTGATTCCAATCAAAATTAGATTTTTTATGAATTTTTGAAGTTCTTAATTTCGCCAGTTTCTTCATCTTATGATTTCTGCTGCTACGATTAAGCATGTTCTTAGCATGTTTTGTAGGATTTATTACCATTTATTTGATGATATCCTTTATTATTAGGATAGTATTATTGATAAAGTTAGTTCTAATGGTATGAAATATGTCAGCTTATATCATCCTTCATCATTGCTACACAGAGAGGTAATAAGAGGGGGAGCCTATAGGGAGGGGGAAATTTAATTTTGCTCTTTTTAAGATGGTGTCTTTGGTGGAGGAATTAGAAAAATGGAAAGAAATTGAGACTTTCAATTTGACAGAAGAAGACAAGTGAAAAGTTTATTATACATTTGTACTCTTATTCCTCTTCTTTCTCTCTTCCTCATGTAGTGATGATGGTCTACCTATTTTATGTACAACACTACATTCCAACTATCCCACAGCATTACTTCAACTCATGGACTCATTCCCATACTTCCATACCTCAGACTCGTGTTCCAATTTATTAGCCATCTCGACGTCATTGTCCTGTTTTCATGGTAACTCGGCTCTGCTGTCTTTGATTGAGGAAGTCTGGGGCATCCCCCACAATACATTATATAGCTCTCGGCAAAAGATGGAGACTATTGGACTACTGAGGAGAATAATTAATAATTTATTGAACACTGTGAAGCAGGTGGGGGACGAAGGGAGAGAGGAAAAGTAATGAATTAATTCTGTTTTAGGTAGCAGATGCTGCTAGACTAAGATATAATTTATATCGAAGGAAAGAATTAAGAAGTAGACAAAGAAACAATTTTGATCGCCTTCTTTCAAGGTAACGAGTGTACAAGCCATTTTTATGATTACCGATAATAGAAAATCTTAATTTCATAGTGTTGGTAATTACTGGTCATTCATTGGAGTAGTGTTTGTCCTAGTCTGTTTTAGTGTAGCCTGGTCACATGATCAGTCACATGACCTCAGTAAAATGATAAAGTAAGTGTATATTGCTTTGTACTGGTATAGCCTCATGATAACGTTATTAGGTTTTTGAAGAAGGTTCTTTCATTTTGCGAAAACTTTTCCTCTCAGACCTCATCAGCCAAGAATCGATGGGAAGAGTCAGATAAAATATGTTCCGACTGCATTGAATTTATTATAACTTCACTATCGAAAATTAATTAAATTGTATCACACAAATATATTACAATGAGAGTTTATGAATAATTATATCATTAATTGTTTCTGTATGTTCGCTCTTTTTTTAAAACTTTAATTCCCATGCTTCTCGCGGAACCAATTATGAGTCTGCAGATCCCCTCCAATGGGAGTCTCTTTAGGGCGGAGTCCTGAGACTTGACACGTGCAATCTCGTACACATGCTTCAGCAACACAGTCCCTGCTACTTCTTTACCTGTAATTGGATTGGTTGGCTATTTTTAGCAACAGGAGTGACTCACCTTGGTGAGATGCTCCTTTCTCTATTCCTGCAGCTGCTTTGAGGAAGTAGGATACAGGGGGTGAGGTGATTTCTATTGAGTATGATCTGTCAGGCTAAGACTGTTTGTAAATATTTTATTTTTTACGGATATTCTTACGTTAACGTGGATTCTGGTTGGAATGGGGATGTTCTCTTTGATGTCTTTCGTCTGTTCGTTGAAATCTTTGCAGAAAAGACCAATATTTATGCCTCTCTAAGAATAAAATATTGGATGAAATATGAATGAAATTACTGAAAATTTCTGATGGTTTTTGCATGTCATGTAGAAGTAAAAATAATAAAATAGTTAATTTTTTATTTATTAAAAAAATTATCTCACTTGTCCTAGTGTACGTCCCAGTATTGAAGTGGTTGCTTTCTGTGCTGGTATATATAATCTCAATGGAGACATTAAATCTCCTCCTCCTGCAATTTTCTTCCCAGCTTTACTGGCAACTTTGGAAGCCATGCTTTCATCCAAATTTAACCGTAAAATATCTAATTAACCGGAGCTCTACCCAATCCTAATTCAGCGAATAAAATAATTTTACTCAATTTTAATGATTTTGTGAAAATTTTGTTTATTCTCTTCTTTAGGCTGTGTACTGTACTCTGCTAATAATGGCGTGGTTCTCTTCGATAGCTGGTAAAGCCGAGCAGCTTCTCAATCAGTTAGACGAAGCTGCTGCCACCTCACTACGTGACTCTGGCATGACCACGCCCAACAAGTCCCAGACCACGCCCACAACCTCAGACTCCTTTCAATCAGAACCTGTTGCAAAAACTGGTTTATCGTACGAGCCAGTGGCCCAGTCTCCTCCAGCGTATAGCTCAAGACAGCAACAGCATGGGGCGCCACCATTGAAATCAACTGTATCCAGTAGCAACGTTGCTCCACCCACTTGGGACTCACCGTGGGGTGTTCCTTTTTCCTCTTCCAGTCCAAAAGTATCTCGTTCATCTACTGGTGATGGGCGGGGCCAGCAAGCTAAGGAGGACGACTCATTATTAGATTTTCTTAACAGTCCGTCCTCGGGAAGTGGAAAGAAGAAAACCACACCCACTTCTACAGGTAGCGAGAAAAGAGCTAAAATAAAGAAAAGCAAAGTTACTGCTACTACTACTAATATCACTGGTAATTAATTAATATGATATTAATGTGTGTGTGCATAATTATTTATGTTGTAGGTGAATCTACTGATTCAGCTCTATTAGGATTACACGACAAAGTGATATCACTTGATTCTGCCAAAACTGATCCTGTTTCTTTTTCAGATTTGACTAATAAGCCTCCCCTCCAGATCAAGCCCATATCTACTCCGCCCATCATATCCTATCAACCTTCTCAAAAGCAGGAGCAGCAGCTGGCACAGAGTAAGACTCAGCAAACTGAGGAAGGAGCGAAACCAGTTGAACCGGTTGAGGGAGGTCTCTTTACTGTAACACAGAAACAGCTTGAAGAGGAGAATATGAGACTGAGGGAAGAAATCAGTTATCTCAGTGCTGAATTGAGGAATAATAAAATTAAAAATGATGAGAGAGGAAAAGGTGAGAGAGAAAGAGAGAGAGGGAAGGAGAGAGAGAGAGAGAGGGAGGGAGGGAAGGAGGGATGGAAAGAGAGAGAGAGAGATAGATGATGTTGTCTTTCTTTCTGCTTCTGCTTCTTTCTAGTTGAGTCACAATTGAAAATTGATGTTAGCTCATTAAAGAAACAAGTATCACAATTGGAGCAGCTACTCCAGAGGATGAGATCTCAAGAAGATGACCTCAAATCAACGCTAGAATCAAGAGAATCACAGATACAGGTACTACGAACTAGACTATTAGAATCGGATGAAAAATTAAAGATGATGAAAGAAAAAATGGAAGAGACAGAGAGAGCGAAAGATCAGTAAGAAATATAACAATAATTATACTTGTGTGAGACATAGCAATTGTCTCTCTTACTTTTCTCTCTTCTTTATTTTAAAAGGTTTTTATCTGATGTTGGTAAGAGCTCAGATGCTCAGAATCAGGCAATACTAAGCGTAAAGTCACAGCTAGAGCAATCGCAGCATCAGCTCTTACAAGAGAGGGAGAACCAGACAAGACTAAAAGTGATTAAGTGTATAAATTCTTGTGTGAGTTCTTTTGTTAGGAAGAATTTGAGGAGAGAGAGTTTTCTTGGAATAAAGAGAGAGAGGAGATGAGTCAGACACTTTACATGCAAGGGAAAGAACTTCAAATGCAGCAACGTAAGAAAGCTTAAGCTAAGTACATGTACATGTACCTCACTATCTCTCTTTCTACAGTAAAATATTCCGAGTGCCACAATAATCTCCAATCAGTGAAACAAGAGTTGCAATTGTTGCATAAAGAGCACAGCGAGTATAAAGTGAAGGCTGCCGGTATATTACAGGTAACATGATACTAACATGATTTTGATCCTGAATCAACGCTAATTTGAATCAGTGTTACTTGTGATGTTTTATCACAGGCCAAAGAGAAAGTGATTGATTCCTTAAAATCCTCGAGCGAAGGAGGAGGAGGAGAGAGGGGACTGGAGGCAGCACTGGATGAGATGAGGAGTGAGAAATATCAACTACAATCTCAACTGATCAATAATGAACAAGTTATATTATCACTGAGAACAGAACTACAGGTAGAGAGAGGAAGGAGAAAAAGCTTATAAAAATACAGCTGTATTTTATTATCTTATCTCCTCCTTTCATGTTAGGAGATAGAAGATTCTCGTTCATTGGAAGTTGATGAGCTAAGGCAGCAAGTGACACTATCAGAAGAAACATTAGAGACAGAGAGACAGGCTCATCTTACTACCCAGGATGAACTGTCCTCTTTACAGAAGGTAGGTTTAGTCTCAGAGGAATATCCTGACCTATTTTTAGGAGTTGGATTCTTTAAAAGATGAGCTTGTGAAAGAGAAGGCGACATTTGTAGGACAAATGAGAGAAAGGGAGAAAATGATTGAAGATTTAAAGTCACAAGTATAGCAAATAATGGATTCTTTATTATAAAAAATATGCTCCTATAGGTTAAGAGTAGTTCCAGCCAACCAGATTCAAGCAGGCAGCAGCTGGAAGAGAGGCTGAAAGAGTTGACTGAGAGTTTGATTGAGAAACAGACTAACCTGGAGGAACTTACAGCAGAATACAATTCAACACAGCTCCAACTTAAGAGAGCTGAAGTGAGAAGGAAAGGATTTAGCTACATAATGTATTTTATATCTATTTATTTTTCATAGACAGCTGCTACTGAAGCTCAAGCTAAAATCAAAGCAGCTGCTAATAGACCATCACACACTGTCCTTAACATAGAGTCTGACTCGACTGGTAAGACCAATAATACAATTTACACCGTACTTCTTCTCTCCTCTTTGTATTGAAGGCTCTGGGTCTTCATTACAGCCAATGGCATCAATGTTACCAGAGAGTGATTCACTAAGACCAAGGCATCTAAGAAGAGTTAGGAATACACTTGATTCTGTGGACAAGATTGGGTAAGCAAACAATGATTGACATTATAGTTTATATGCATAATGTATGTGTGTCCGTGTCTAGGTTACGTGTTGCTTGGGTATTAAGAAGGTATCCTTGTGTTAGATTATTGACCATTGGATATATAGTGAGTGACACTAGCATTGTTAGACCTTGTAGTAAAATTTAGGAGACTGTTCTGCATGCATATCTTATAATTAGAAATGGAAAATTTTATCAAATCTAGGTTGAATATGAGAGACCAAAAGTCTCCTAAACTTACTGTAGATGTAATGTAACATGGCTGGCGAGGGATACTATCCTTACTTTCTTTTTCCTTTCTCTCTGCAGTTGTTATTACACCTGTGGGTGATGATTGTATTATTCACTTATCAACCAGAGATTCATCAAGAATAACTTTTATATCAATAATGATTACTGTAGTAATTTTATTCAATCAATAATAATAATCACAATTTTTATCCACCACTCCATACTGCTCCTCCCTATTTGCTGTCACAGCAATTCTTGAGCTGTTTAGCCTGTTTACTGCCGACTAAAAATATGGCCACTCCCGAGGAAGAAGCTCTCAGGGTTCAGATAGCAGATTTGAATATGGCTTTGGCTAGAAACGAGCCCCTCATACCTCTATTCGCCAATGCTCTTCAAGCTAACGGAGTCATCCCTGAGGCTGTCAGTCTGAGCGCTGCCAATCAACACAACAATGCTATTTCCAGAGCTGGTGGCCTTATAACCTCTTGCATGTCCTCTGTGAAGCTTACTCCTAGCAAGTTTGGTGTGATAGTTAAAGTGCTGACGGATGTGGGGCTGAAGGAATCAGGAGACAGTCTTGTGAGAGCTTTAATTGCTAAAGGAGGAGAAATACAGGAAACTGATGGAGCTCAAAGTAAAAATAAGAACTAGACTATAAAAATCGTTTTTATGTTTTTGTGTAGGCTACTCTGGAACAGCTAACAATGAAGCACAAGCAGTGAGTGGGAACGGACACACAAGAGGTGATGCACATGCACCTAATGCTGGTATATTGTATTATTGAGTGTTTTATAGATGTGGACGTTAGTAGCGTCATCAAAATATTGGATAAAGTTTTGAACGAGAACCAAGTCGCAATAAACGATGCTTTTGAGGGATCGATCCCCGACATTGCTAGAGAACTAAGTCAGTGTGACATTATAACAAAGTCTGTATTGAAGTCACCAACATACGAGGCCATCATTGGGAACTTTAGATCAGGAATGAGATGCACTGATACTCTCCTTAGTCTAGAGAACTATTGTTTTAGCTTTTTACAAGGACTGGGTAATGTTGGTGGACCAGTGAATAAGGCTGCCAAAATGCTGGAAAAGAAATGGATTGAAGCAGTGAGGAAAGAAACTGGAGCTGAAATAGAATTCAAAAAATAATAATTTTATTATTTTTTTAGAATATTCAACATAATTTTTTATGATGGGCGGGGTCGTTTAAATCCAGTTTAGCCACGCCTACCAAATAATGGCACCCATTGAAATGTGGTGGTAGGAGGCTTATGAGTATTGAGCGAGGTTTCGAGGAATACAGTGTCTCCGTTAGCGACTCTACATCATCTCTACCCTCTCCACTCTTCCTCTCCTTCATCTGTTTTGTTCTTTTGATGTCAGGGATGTCCTTTTTAAGTCGTCCAATAAAGCTCAGATGCTGTCAGTGTTGGATTGATGGTGTGCCTCCAGTCTGGCTGGTAATACTGGGACTAGCAGTAGTACAGGTTATTTAAAGGAATGGAGGGAATAATAAGAGAAGAGAGGAGTTAGGAGAGAAGAGAGAGAGAGGCTGGAGAAAGATTTATCTGATTAAATGTCTCTTTGTTCCTGCTTTAGTTGGGATTTGGTGGCTACCCAGTTGTTATTAAGAAATTTGCTGACTCAAAAGAATCAAAAGCCGATCCGCTTATACTTAGCTTTTACCGGTAATCACAAAAAGTTTTGAAGAAAGTTCTAATTTTCTTTTTTTTCTCCTGTAGTGATCTTTGCTGTTTTCCTGTTCTGTTTTTGTGTGCTTTTGTCGCCGAGCGTAAAGTGATGATACCGTCTCTTAAAATGCTATTTGTGAGCTAACAGTATTTACTTTTAGCAATAATCACATTCTCTTTCATTCTCCAGTGGTTTGCCGTGTTTGGTTTATTGGGCATGTTTGGTAACCAGGTAAGAAAGAAAGCTATTAATCAATAATTATTTTTTAAAATTATTTTTATCACCTCATCTTATCTCCAGTATCTCTTTATTTTGGGTGTGTACAAAGCTGGTCCAAATGTAGCATCTGTTTTTCAAGTAATTATGCACCATGCATGCATGCATGCACGCATAATATCAGAACCACACCCACCTCATTATATATTCATCATAGCCACTGATTCCAGTTTGGACTGCTGTCATAGTCTGGTTGACATGTACCGAACGGGCCAAACCTGCTGGAGTAATAAGGAATTAATTGTTAGTATTTATCATTATTATTATTATTTATAGGTGGCCTTTTGGATTAAGTTATTTGGAATATTACTAGCAGCTGGTAAAGGTTCATATATTATGTATTTTAATTTTTGTCGTAGGCGGGGCTATAGAGATAACAGTGACGGGTGAGAGATCAAGTGGAGGAACTGATGAAGATAGATTCCAGCGTATCCTTGGCTACTTATTTCTCTTTGGAAACACACTATGCATGGTAAACCTAGTCACATGATAATGATAATCACGACATGCTGGTCCTCTTTTTCTAGTCAGTGTATGTGTGGCTCCAAAAAAGATTTGTATTTGGTGATAAAAATAGTAAATGAGGATTCTATCACATGCACTTTCATATTGTTCTGTTTATAGATAAATGGAGGGAGTATCCGGTGTTTGTTACAGCCTATTCGTATTTCTTTGGTGCCGTATTCATGGGACTCTGTTCATTACAGAATGTCGTCTCTGAAGAGAAAAGAGAGAAATTTACGATTCCTAGACCAGTGAGATAAAAGCCTTCTCATCTTTTACTTTACTTTAAACTCTCTCTCCTTCTATCCTTATCTCCTCTAGTCAGTATATGTTCTTGTCTATGCTACTTTCATTACTTCGGCTTTATGCTATCTTCTAATTACATGGGCTAACTCACAGGTATCTTCAATATTGGTCACTGCCTCGTGGCCTCTACAGGTACTACTGCTAGCTACATGTGCATGCAGCTATAATTATACTCTGAATTGTCGTTTGTTAGGTTTTAATTGCCGTTCTTGGCTCATGGCTTTTCTTGAATATTAAATTCTTATATTTAGTAAGCTTAGTTTCACAATTAAAAGCTATATCACACACACACTCTCGCTCTCTCTCTCTCTCCTTTTCTTTAGCAATACCTTGGAGCTGCTATGCTCATATTGGGTCTTGTATTTGTCCTCCTTGCAAACTACCAGGTAACCAGACAAGCCCCAAATCCTCTCATTGTAACTGTGACTTCGTAGGAAGAAAGAGAGAGAAAAGGAAAAGGAGGCTTCATAGGTAGAATTAATTTGCTCAAGTGCTGCATTGATCAGACTTGCAATGATGGTGGAGAGGATACTGATCCTCTTCTAGGATCAGTTAACAGCATACCAAGTGCTCCTTCTCCACTTTATGAAAAGGAAGAGAAGAAGCCTCTGGACTCTACTCCATTGTCAACCTCTGATGACGAGAGAAAAATAAACTGATACAATGATGATAATAATAAATAAAGCTATGGGAGATAATGATGATAATTAATGCTGTGCTGATACTATAAATAAATTATTTTATTATTGTAAAAAAGAATAATTTACTATAATACAAGTATTACAATAATTGTTGTAAAATTGCTCATAGTGAAAGTTGTAACACCTTGTTCACACTTCAAGGTGTTAACAAAGCATCTTAAGGTGTCAAAAGTTTTTTTGACAATAATTAAATTTGAGAGGCAATGTAACACCTTGTTAACACTTTGAAGTGTGAACAAGTTGCAAACATTTTTTACAAAAAAATTTTAACACCTTGAAGTGTGAACAGGGTGCAAAATTTTTGAAAAACAAAATTGTTTTGAGAAGTTATGATTTTTGCCTGCCAGTATTTGCATATTTACTTCATTCATTAAAATTGTAATAATGATTGGAAATAAAATTAATTAATTATAACAATGATAATAATGAATAAAATAATACACTGTAATAACTTTGATTGCTGCATAATACTAATAAAATAAATTAAATAAATAAATAATAAATAACAATATTGATTATAATAATTATTGTTGTATTTGTTCCTATAACTGTCATTGAAATTCGTGTGGTCTGAGCCACACCCACCACTCAAACAGATATAGTAAGAACAGCTTCCATTTCGTTATCATTATAGCTTGCACACTTCTTCTCAGTGACTCCGCCCACTTCCTATCCTCTTCTCCGATGGTTTCTATGCAGACCTTGGACATTGTGATAAATGAATGGGTGTGGCTACTAGATTGTAGAGTGTGGTCTATGCTACGAAGCAAGTCGTTGGTTTTAAGAATAAGTAGCAGTTGACTGGGAACCTTATCGAGCAACTGTGTAATCTCAGAGAAATAGTTGACGACTTCTGTCCCAATCTCTCCTACCTACAGTATGAGCAAATAAAAAATAAACCACTTTCTTTCCTGCAGCTCTCTCTCTTTTCTCCTCTCTCTCTTTTCTCTCTCCCTGCCTCCCTCCCTCCCTCTCTCTCTTTCTCTCTTCTTCACTTCTGAATTGCTTCTAGAAGCTTTAGTTATTCCTCTCTCAATGCTATTCCAGGTCCTGGCTGATATCATGCAGGCCAGTAGTGGGTATAAATCCCCAGCATTCAAAGAGAGACAGTGGACCCTAATGGCATCCATATCTTTCCTCATTAGACCGTCCCACAGTTTACAATATGTCATCCTAAAATCATCTGATAGAGAGAGAAAGAAAGAAAAAAGATGGATAATTATAATGTACATATAAATGCAATGCAACGATTGTAAATGTATTTATATTTATAATTATCATCATCATCATTACTATGTACCTGTCAACTGCTGATAGAGTCCATGATCAAGTAGAACAATTTCCACATTTCCCTTCCCTCCTCCTACTCCCTCTCTTCCCTCCTTCCTTCTCACGAGGACATTCCCAGGGTGAGGGTCACAGTGCATGAAACCATAACTGTAAATCATACGAGAATACATCTCTGACACACACAGACTGATCTGATTAGGAAAGAAAAAAAGATGCATTTACAATCAATGACTAACACAGGGTTTCCCGCAAAGCGAGTTAAGTAAACTATAAATCAAGCCTTAATTTTTATATGGCACAGATAGCACATAGCAACTTTAAAAATTCATAAAAAATCCAGTTTTGATTAAAATTACATGTAGCTCAAACTTGCTACACAACATAAGAACATGTACATGTATATGTATCAGGAAAAATTATAAAAATGGAGAATTCTCTCCTAGCATGCAATTTTTGTCAAAATTCAACTTTTAACATAGCACAAGGGCATCAGTAATTATGCATCAGACTACAATACCTCATTGACTGATAATTTATTATCTTTAATGTATTGAATGTCATTTATTTTACCACCTTCACAATACTCCATTACTAACAATCTTTTTGTAGCTATATGAACCTTTGGAATCTGCAAAGAGAATGAAAATAGAAATGCTTGTACACTATGTATGTACCTTGACAAAGTTAATATTATTTAAATTGAATAACCGAGAGCATTTGTCCATGTTCTGTGCTTCAATTCTAAAATCAAGTTCCTGTGGAAGGTTCTTACGGACACCATCAGCTAACCACCCAAACTGAAAACTGGGAAACACTTTTGATGCACAGTACACTAAAAACTAAAAAAACTTCAAAATACTTATGACATGCTCTCTCTCTCTTCTCACATCAACGGTAGCCATGTCAGTCAAAGCATTCTTCATAACTCCAGGATGCTGTATCTTTACAGCTACTACCTCTCCAGTCTCTTTCAACACTGCCTTGTGACACTGAGCTAGTGATGCAGCACCCAATGGCTCCCCTTCAAAATCTGTCAGTAATGCACTGGCTATAGAGAGAGAGAGAGAGAAGAAGAGAGAGAGAGAGAGGGGACAAAGGGAGAACCATTACTTACAGTCCACTTTTAATGGCAAGGAAAATTTTTAGCAAATTTAGTGAAGGTTTTTAAAAACTAGACTATAACGTGATGCATAAATTATCACAAAAAATGCTTTAAATGTAGACCAAAATCCTTTATATGCATTTCAATACACAAAAATAACACTACAATTACTGGAAAAAGTATATAAGAACAGAGATCATTAATCAGAAAGAGGATAAGCACAATCTCACCAGACACATTAAGTTCTTCCTGGATTACTTTTCTTAGTCTATCCAGTGGAGTTTGAGGTGCATTCGAATGAAACACTTTGAATGTTTGCACATATTCTGCCGGGAGGAGATACTCCAGAGACCCAATATGCTGGCCTATCTTTATATAACAACCACCATTCTTACGACACATTCTGAGCAGTCTCTGAGCAGATCTGCGATGAATCTGATTGGTCAAAATAATAGCAAGCAATTAATTAATTATTATAGTACCAAGATTAATAATAATTATTACATTTTAGTAGCCATAGCAACTACATTCTCCAACAAACAGGTGTAATTTTCTTTTTAAAATGCTTACATGCGATTTCATTTCATTGTACTCAGTTTCCTTGAGGGAAGAGAGGCTCCATTTGTAATCCAGAGACACCAGAAAGGCCTGTTGTATGATCATGAATGATGAAAAATTACATAATAATAATAATAATACTATTTTATCTTATTTTCCTCACTAAACTGCTATTGCTGCTCTACTAAAGCGGACACAGGTGAGCGAAGACCACCAAGAGTTACTGTCTGATGTCCTTTCTAAGTACCCCACGCTCAATCCAGCCCCTGCTATCAGACCCAATGCCTTGGAGACCATTGTGCCTTAGTATACGGAGGCGCGTGCAAGTTATACAACATTACGAAACATTGAAACTGTAAAAACGGAAGTTTTATCCCCGCATACTCCCGGATATCTCTTTTCAAGATGGCTGTAAATCGAGCTGTAGCTGGCGAGCTGAATAGAGCTAGATTCTTTGTAAGAGGTCTACCTTGGTCCACATGTGAAGGTAGGACTGATATAAAATATTCAAAATAACTATTATTTTTAGAATCTTTAAAATCTTTTTTCTCTCGTTATGGAAACGTAAAAAAAGCAACAGTCATTTTCGTTAGTCACAAGAAGGGTTAAATATTCTCAGAATCATGTTCTTCACATTATACAGGACAAAAATAGTGGTTTATCGAAACAATATGGATTTGTTGAAATGAAAACTGTTGAAGAGGCGGAGAGAATCATTGCGATGAAAAGTTTTTATCTCACAAAGGGAAGAAGAGTAAGGAAGAGAGAGATATATATCCTAAATTGTACTGTGTTATTGATAGGTTGAAGTAGCCGAGGCTATGCATAAAAAATACGATACTGATACAAGATTTGATCTTTATTGACTGTTACCCGAACCATAGTGGCATTCACTCTTGAGTAATATTGAAAATCAAATATTATTGAGAATTATTGTATAATATTAATAATATTATTAATAATGATTGATAACTTAATCATTGTTAATCAATCTATCGATTTTCCTAAAAGAGACAACTATACAATGAGAGAGAGATAGAGAGGTAGTGAGGGAGAGAGAGAGAGAGAGAGAGAGAGAGAGAGAGAGGGAGGAGGGAGAGAGAGGGTGACAAGCTGATAGTCACATGTTACTTTACCTGTGCTAAGAACTCGGTTGCATCCATTAGTTCAGTTGTCCCATACGTAATCCTCTTAGTGGGCTGGTTTATTGCAGTACCACTGCTGCCTGCTTGCTGTCTTGAGCAATGATCTTGAAGGTTTTGATATTCAATGTAGTTTCCACCTCCAACCACAAAAACGTAAGCCTCTTGAAAAGGGCCACGCCCTCTCGCCGAACTGGAAATAGGAGAGACATGTAAATTCATTAATCGTACATATACATGACATTAATCTCATTCGTTGTAATTGTACATGTACCTGTACCTGTCAGTTCCTCTTAGTAGTTTGGGATCAAAATAACGAAAATCTTCAGTCTCCTAATAATAATAATTGTGATAGTGATGGGCGTGGCTAATTAATTATTCATTACTTTTGTCACTTTCATTTCCATTAGCTGATCCACTATTCTTGTAAAAGGTAAGTCCTAATTAATATTCATAGACTATAACTCTCTTTTCCTCTCTCTTTACTTTCGTTCTTATAACAAAATTCCTAACTCCTTCCATCATTTTGGTCCCTGACGTGTATAGATGCTGAAACATTGTACTGTGTTAGAAAAGGGTAAAGTCACAAACAAGACACGCCCACAATTACCTCATGGAGCTGGAGGAGTATCCAGTGCTTGCCTGTTTGGCTATCCTTGGGTTGGCAGCCATCTTTGTCAACGCTCTATTCAATTAAAATACAACTCAAAATAAATTTTGAGTTGTAATTTTTTGAAATGGCTTGATAAAGTGCATGTTGTGCCTTATGTACACATACACACATACATGTACATGTACAATTGTGTACATGTATACATGTATGTAGCCGCTATAGGACTTACTTCCATTTCTTAATATAATGTACTGGAGATGTATCAGTTGCCATTGACTCTAGAGCAGTGAGATACTGCTCTAATTCAGACTATAGGAAGAGAGAGAGAGGAATAATGATTGCAATACATTGTGTATGTACCTCTGGCATTGTGTCTTGTGAGAGAATATAATATATAAGAAATAATCTTAATTTGTCTTCAGGTTCGCCAGCTACAGGAGAGAGTGACAATTTATTAGCATATTCCTGGTACTACTAACCTGATGGATCCGTTAGTATATCCAGTATTGGCTTATCCTTTTGAAAAGAGAATGATATTTATTAAAAATTAATAGATGTACACACAGTGCATGTACTATATTACATGTACTGTGATGTACATGTACATATTAAACGTTACATGTGAATAAATGACATATACATGTATGCCTGTACTTATACTAACTGGTGTTGATCTTGTAAGCAGCTTGTCTTCAATCTCAAAAAATAAATCAAGTTTCCTTTTCTACAAAAAGAAAATTAATAAAGAACAAATATCGCCAATTTTATGAGAACCTTGATCTGGTCAAGGAGAGAAGTGGCAATGTTCGTGTGCATGTCAATGCTCTTCTTCTTCTCCATCAACTCAGGAAGAGAACTACATTAGAAAAAAGAAAGAGATATCAAATATACAGTTAATTAATACATCAATAATTAATTAATAGTTATTAGTAGTTATTACGTTATTGCTGATGTCAGTTTAGCCGTACTGTCGCTGAGATCAGCGGGCATTAATTGGGAATCATCTCCATTAGATGCACCCTATACAAATTGTAAACATACATACACTAGTATTACAAACCACTCCCTCTCCTCCTACCATAACATCCCTCAGTCGTGAGAGCTCAGTCTCCTTTGCTTTATAAGCTGTCACTTCAGACTGGACAGCATCAGCTACCTCAGGGAATGGACTGCCTTTATACGACCTCCAGAAACTACAGATAATAAGAGCTAGTGTTGGTGGGTGTGGTTAAACAAGACTCACCCATCACTACCATGAAGATCGTAAGATTTCGCCTGCTGGACACTCCCTTCATCATCGGTCGACTGAGGTATCGTAATTCGATTTAATTGTAAGTCCTACAAGAAATAATTTTTCAAAAATTTTTTGCACAAATACTCACAAAGACATCGTGTGCCAGAGCTTGATATGTCCACGTGTGATGGAGAGGTGTGGCCAGATCCATCGTACGATCAAGTATTATGAGAAGTGGCCGAGAAAAACTAAAAATAAAATGACATCATCAAACCAGGCCCACTACTACATTATTAGCACATCCACAAATTAATGACTGACCCAATCTGTGAGACGGAGAGTGTGTCACCAGTGAACATGCTGGTTCGTGGGTCACGAAGATTATCTTTAATCTTCTTGTCAAGTGTCTCGGCTACCATTTCAGCAGCATTACCTCTAGGACACCTTATGATGGGAACCATGCCTTACAAGAGAAAGGAAAGAAGAAGATACGTGTACATGTAGTTATGTCAAGACTGAGTAGATAATAATTAGAGAAGAGTGTCCTACTGTGGACTATGATCCCTGCTCCATCACCACGTAGAAATGGAAAGTCACATTTCGATGATTTTTCGGTATTTTATTTGAGTAGTTATTGTTAGTTATTTTTCTAATAACTACTCAAATAAAATACGAAAATAACTGAAATGTGACTTTCCATTTCTACGTGGTGATGGAGCAGGGGGTCATAGTGAACAGTAGGACACTCTCCTCTAATTATTATCCACTCTTGGTTGTGTCAATGCAATTATTGATCCTTCATTACCAGCAGTGACAAAGACAGAGAATAAAGAGTCAGCTATTATATCAGTGATAGCTTGTATGTCTGTATCCTTGCAATCAGGGCGATTCAATTCTAAATAATGCACACGGATAATTAATGAGTGAACTATTGATGGAGTACCGTAGTATGAGATTGCTGTTTTATCTTGATGTCTCGTGATGAAGAGATCATCTTCAAGTGAAATGAAATTTAGATATTGATCATAAACCTGGAGAGAGAGAGAGAGGACATAAAGTAACAAGACACAACAAACTTTCTCTCTTCCTTTACTTTTGATACTTGTGCCACGCAGTTGGCATCAACGGCTGCTTTGGCTACCTCCTCAAGAAGTGGGCGTGGGACCGGAGTGATGAAATTAAAATGATAAGACTCATAAAGGTACGAGTGAAGATCACGACACAAGCGAGACACAACGTCTTGGGTTGGAGTCACAAAGTATATAGCAGCTGCATCAGGAACTGGCTCACGACTACCATCAACTGAACTAGAGGAAAAAGAAAAAGAGAGAGAGAGTATTTATTATTTTAATACAATAATTGATAATAATACAGGTAAAGTGTGATGGCCAATTGTCTTAGCTCCTTGACAGTCAGTAAAGGTGAGATAATGTCTTGACCAAACTTATCGTACACTAATAACTAAATAAATAAATGAATAAATAAATAATAATTTCTTAAATACGTACTTTCCAGACAGGTTCCGATGGCTGTAAGCTCTTGTTCACTTGAGAATTGAAATTTAGCATAGACTTTATGGCAGCTGTCACCAATTATAATGAAAAAAATTAATAAGTTACAATTATAGTCTTTCTCACCAATCTGCCTATTTCTCAAAGAGTTTTGGGCTGCAGGGACAGATCGAGGGACAGATCCATTGGAAGAAGTCGCCATTGTTCTGTCAGCTCGGAGGGCGCGGAGGTTAAACTTATAATGACGTCATTCTCAACAAAGGGTTAAAAATTAAATTAAAAATGGCGCCCTTTTAGAAGGCCAAAAAAAAAGAATGTACTCAGAGTGCGTCTCCTTGGCCGACTCCATCCTTTCACAGTCTTCCTCTGAAGAGAATGTTCTCCGCTCATTTCCTTCTGCCGTTGGGAGGGAAGTAGTAGGTCCTGTCATTCGCTCATTACAAGAGCTTGTACTGGGAAAAAGTATTGGTGACACAGACCCCCTCTCTTTACCAGGTGGAAAATTAATAATAACTATTTTAATTTTAAAATAGAAATAATTTATTACTTGTGTTTGTTTCTATTATTGTTTTGTGCTTGGAACTCGGAAGCTTGCAGCAATTTTGAAACTCGTGGTTTAAGTTTTGATAAAAGTTTGTTCTTCATAAAAAAAATTTTTGTGTCAGAATCAGTTCGATCTTTTTAAGAGCATTAGTATGTATTGAAGTTAAATTATTAATACATGTATTAGTGTTTTTTTTACTGCAAGTATGTACATGTACATTCATATTATGTAGAGAAAGTTTGATCAGATCTTAGTCCACAATTTTAGAGTTATGGCCATATAAAGAAATGGGTCCTGAAAAAATACTCTGTATTATAGCCCATGGTTTTTTTCAAAAAATGGCTTTGTAATCATGCTCAATTTTTATTACATTTTCTAGCACATATTGATGTCCTTATGCTGTGTAGAAATTTTGAGCTGATTCCGACTTCAATTTTTTGAGTTATGGCCATTTTAAAAAATAGGCCAATTTCTGAAAAATCCCCTGTACTATAGCCCATGGTTTTTTCCAAAAAATGGCTCCGAAATCACCCTCAATTTTTATTACATTTTCTAATACATATTGATGTACTTATGCTATGTAGAAAGTTTGAGTTGATTCTGATTAGAAATTTTTGAGTTATAGTCATTTTTAAAAACGGGCCATTTTTTGAAAAACACCCAAGGCTATAAGTCCATGGTTTTTTCCAAAAAATGGCTTTGAAATCACCCCCAATTTTTATTACTTTTTCTGATACATATTGATGTCCTTATGCTGTGTAGAAAGTTTGAATCGATTCTGATAAGAAATTTTTGACTTATGGTCATTTTTTTAAATGGCCCATTTCTTGAAAAACACCCAAGGCTATAGTCCATGGTTTTTCCAAAAAATGGCTCCGAAATCACCCCAAATTTTTATTACATTTTCCAATACATATCGATGTACTTATGCTATCTAGAAAGTTTGAGTCGATTCCGACAAGCAATTTTCAAGTTATGGCCATCTAAAGAAATAGGCCAATTTTTGATAATTTTCCTGTACTATAGCCCATACTTTTCCATAAAATGGCTCCAAAATAACTTTCATTTTAAAAGGACATTTTAAATGCATGATCCCCTTATATTATGCAGCCAATTTTAACTACGATGATTATTTTTGTAAGCCAAAATACATGTACATGTATTTTTATGGCATTTATTCTTGCACGCGGTCTTTGGGCATAATATAAACTCGATACTTTTGACTCTCCATATTTTAATTTGTCTTATATGATTTTTAATATAATTATTATTATCTCACTCCCATTCCTCCTCCTATCCTTTACCTTGTTTCCTCTCTCAGAGCATGTCCAGTGGGTAATGCAGACAGTTGGATATGGCCTAACCCTCCCACTGAGTGAGCTCTCTTTACTGCAAGGCTGTGTTGATGTGTATCAAGACTGGCTCTCCTCACTCTACTTTCAAAAGAACACAGTACCACTACCTATTAGACAGGATCCTAATCACTACGCTCAAATAATATTCTCACAGCTCTCCTCTCTCTTCGTCCCGCGAGAGGGAGAGCCCCGACTCCTTGAGGACCACGCCTTCCTCTGCAAGAAAGTCATTGATATCGTACGCTCACTGATGGTTGTTAAAGGGCTAAATATGAATAGGGATACGTGGGCGTCGGTCTTTGAGTTTCTGCTTCACATCTGCGACTTGTTGCTGTCTCCTCCTTCTCAGAGCCCGAGTCTGGGAACGAGTTTATGTGAGTCACTCATTAGGGTCCTCTTCTCTGCCTGGCTAAGGGCTTGTAAGGTAAGAGTACATGTATAGTAATGTACATGTACATGTATGCATGGATACAATCTAGTTTCTTCATTTTTCTTATTTTATACCTTGTATTAACTACTTTAAGAAGAAAATTGTTTGTGAGTATTTAATTTAGCGAATTTTAAGCGATTTTAAAAATCCCTAACCTATAAGTCCACGCTAACTTTAATTTCTGATTTAAATCATTAATATATATTAATATTAAATGATCAAAACACTAAATTAAATACCAGCCAAATGTAAGTATTGTGAAGATCACTAAAATAAGTACACGCTAATAACTGACTCCTTTAGGTACATTTATTACATACTGTAAACCTATTAATGTTAGCGGCTATTTTATTTAGCGTTTATGCTTAAATGTCAAATTAGCGACTATTAAATTTGGCATATCATTAAACCTTTCCCACTTTTCTGTTAGCTGCTGCTGTCATTCCACTGGGTTCTCCTTCCTCTGGTAGTCTTGCCGACCGAGCAGAAGAGAGCCATCTACTTGTATAGTATCAGCATAGATACTGTATCTATGGTATCAGCGACATTTTGTGATCACGTGACCGGGTGTTTTTATTAGCGAATATTAAATTTAGCGTGTTTAGGCTCTTCGCTAATATCGCTAAAATAAGTAGCACGCTAAAATAAGTAGCACGCTAAAATTTGTAGTTTTACAGTATTGGTCGGGAATTTATGATGGGTGGATTGGTGGATCTACAAAAAAATTAATTGTATAATTAATTGGTTGTTATTTTTGAGCATACTCAACTGTAAAATTTGCTCATTTGTACATGCACATGTATATAAAGTCTGCCAATGATATGATTTCAGAGAAATTGCCAAACCCAATATTTTGGATCCATGAAAAATGCACCGGTAATTGTATAATTAATTAGCCGTTAATGTTCTTTCATTCTGAAGATGCTCAACCATAAAATTGCCAATTTGCACTGTACATGTACAATGTACATACAATTTGCCAAATACATTTTTTCGGAGAAATTGCCAAGCCAAATATTTTGTCTATCACGTAAACAATAATTATACTAGCAGTACATGTGTACGTTACTCAGTATATTCCTGTTTATTCTAGGATACTTTCCCTGTTCCTAATCTATGGAAGACTCTTAGGGAGTTTTGCTGTCGGTGGCGCCACCATCCCCAACTGATCCAGCAGTGGTCAGAAGTAATGTTCTCTCTCTCCGCCCACCTTGTCTCTTATCTCTACGGGAGCAAACACCTCTCCTTTTTACGCCAACAGAATTCGTCTTTATTTGGCTCCGCCCAGTTCTCGGGCTCTGATTTCAATCCCTTGATAAAGGACCTGGATTACAGCATAACAGTCCAGGCCTGGTTCAGACTGCTACACACTCTTGGTAACCTTGTCGACCTCTTACATCCTGACGTCATAACTGGGACTCCTTCTTTCCGACGTGCCCTGGGCGGGAGTAGCGTTGGGGCCTCTCCCCTTACCCCCTCCGTCCAGAGCTGTGTTGACATGCTGCCTTTTATCTTTGAAGAGGCGATGAGTGCCCTGCTCAAACAAGTCACGATATTCATTGGGCAGGATTCGTCCCTTAACACCAATGCTAAGGGTGGTAAAGGTGGAAAGCCTCTTGGTTTGAGTGCTGCTCTAAAGCCGGGGTCTGTCGGGTTTAGATCTCCTAGCGTGAGACGTAAAGAGACTTCGACTGCTCTCTCGAAATCGACCTTTTATACCCCTAGCCCTGTCCAAACACCCCCTAGTAAAGGAGGAGAGAAAGAAGCAGAGAAAGGAGGAGGAGGAGGGGTGAGCGAACCATTTTATATTAATTTATCTCCCGACCCTGCCTCTCCTCCATTTTCCGCTCTTGATCTTGCGGCTTCAGGTGGGAGTGGAACTTCAAGGGGGAGGACCACGGGGAGTCTCCCCAGGAAAGACGAAGGAATGATCGGGAAGCCAAGAGGTAAACATGACAATGATAACACGTCCTCCACTTTGTAACCGGCTTGTTCAGCACTTGGATGAGTTTTAATAGCAATACCTGGCAATAACAGGAATTATGAATTTGTTTTTAATTTGTTACTGGATCTGCCTGTTAGTTTATAGTGCATACAGTGTTATTAATTTGCTCTGGGACTGACCCTAGAAATACAGTTGTAAACATGGCATGTAAACATACCATGTAGATGTTTTGTACCTACTGATTACAATTTCCTTGTAAATTTTATAGTAGTGATAATTAGTTCTTTATTGTGGTGCTCTTGTTTTTAGGAAATTCTTTGTTACACATATTTGGCGTTTGGCTCTTTGAAGCAGCAGCTTGGACCGGAAAGGATCGGAATGGACTCTCTCTAATCTCAAAGAGGCCAACAAGCAGTGTAGCTGATATCCAGGAATTAATGAAATTACACCAAAGAGTAATTGAACATTCTTCCCCTCTTCCCTACATACACGTGTCTCCTCTTTCTCCTTTTTGCACATGTGCATGTATCTTTGTCTTTCTCTCCCCCTCCTTTCTCTCTCTCCCTCTCTCTCTCCCCCCCTCTCTCCCCCCCCTCTCTTTCTCTCTCCCTCTCTCTCTCTCTCTCTCTCTCTTCCTCTCTCTTTCTCTCTCCCTCCTTTCTCTTTCCCTCCTTTCTCTCTCTCTCGCCCTCTCTTTCTCTCTCTCGCCCTCTCTGTCTCCCTCTCTCTCTCTTGCCCTCTCTCTCCCTCCCTCTCTCCCCCTCTTTCCCTACAGATTAAAGATTATGAGGCTGGTAGAGCTGAAGCCATTAGTTGTTTGTGTCACATTTTCTCTCAGCTCCCATGTGGAGAGGATGTACTACGCGTGTACCTCTCTCGTTTTTATCACTGTCTCTCAGTCTGTCTCACTTATGATTCACAAGTACACGATTTAAAAATAAATATCTGAACTAGAAACCCTCTTCCTCCTCCTCTCTCCCCAGGTATGCACAGGTCAGGTCTTAACTAGGACTATATTAGGCTCCGTCTCTTTGCTGAGGAAAGATTTGATTGGATTCAACATACTAATACCTCAGTACCTGAGCAGCATAGAGAATATACTCCCAGTACATGTCGATGAAGTTAAATTTAGGTATAATTATATATACATGTATAATGTTACAGTACTATTAAATGGTTGCGTTATGACTGTTTGAAAAATACGTTAAATTTTTTTAACATGCTGAGTGTGAACATCTGTTACTGGATCTACCAAATGTAGTGAATGGTTCACTATCTGGTGTCTAGCAACTCAAGGGTCCATTATTTATTTTTTTATCCTAATAATTTTAGCTCTCAAAACGACAATATTTTTACTAGACTTGGTATTACAGTCTGCATAGAATTTATTCTTGTGTTTATTTGCAGGTGTGATGTCCCTGTTAATAAATTGAGAAGGGCTTCAATTCAGATTCTACTATCAATGTTACCTCTCCCTCTCCACTATATACATCTTAAGATACCAGGTACCTCAAAAGAAGGGATAAAGAAAGGGGAGAGATTGAGAGATGACATTTCGTTCATTTTTTGTATTTTGTGTAGATTTGGTGACATTACTTGATTCTGTAAGGACTGTCCAATCTCTCTCTGATTCCGGTGATACCTTTTACTCGCTGAAGAACAGAGTAATCAAGCTCATGTTTGCTGCAATGGAAACAGAAAAAGATCCCGTGAACATGCAAATGCTGCTACACGGTAGGCTCTTGGTATTCTCGTTTCTCAGTCCTTTTGGCTCAATTTTTGAGCAACTTAAAAATTTGTAAAAAATCCAATCTTGATTAGAATCCACTCAAACTTGCTACACAACATAGTGTATCAGAAAAAAATATATAAATGAAAAATTCTTTCCTAGCTATTTATAACGAATTGCCCTGTACTACACGTATGTTCTTTTGGCCTGAAATGTATGCAAACATTAGATGCCCATAGTCTTTATACATGTATATCTTTTCTCTGTTTCTTAAGGTTTCAACATATTGATACATGACATATTCATATACGAGTCTTCAGTTTCAAAGATGATGTCAGGAGGAGGAGGAGGAGGAGAAGAGAAAGAAGATCAAGCTGATTGTGTTGGTGGTACTGAGAAACCATCGGATGGTAATCGATTTGATGTGTGTTTGTTTACTATTGACTTTAATGTGTGCGTCACAGTTATTACTGGATTACTAATCATATTGAATCTATGTTCTTCCTTTCTCTTCTGTCCCTTGTGACGACTGTTCTCACTTTATTTATTTATTATTGCTTCCTCCTCCTCTTTCTCTCCCCCTCCTTCTCTCCCCCCCCCCCTCCTTCTCTCCCCCTCTCCTTCTCTCCCCCTTTCTCCTCAGCTTTGTCTCTCAATACATTATTCCATCAGGCTTGTCTCTCGGCACATATGACTTATTTATATATGACTTTATTATTATGACTTTATTATTATGATATATATATGTACATGAACATCAACATATGACTTTATTTATTTATTATTACTTCCTCCTCCTCTTTCTCTCCCCCTCCTTCTCTCCCCCCTCTTCTTTCTCTCCCCCTTTCTCCTCAGCTTTGTCTCTCAATACATTATTCCATCAGGCTTGTCTCTCGGCACATTTTGCTCTACAGAACTGGAGTAATGATAACATTGTCACTTTAGCTGCTCTTGAGTTGCTCTCTGATCTAGCACGACTTCAATTTGATGCTTTATGTTAGCAAAGAGAGAGAGAGAGAGGGAGAAGGAGAGGGAGGGAGGGAGGGAGAGAGGGAGAGGGAGAGGGAGGGAAAGAGAGAGGGAGAGGGAGGGAGGGAGGGAGGGAGTTGGGGATTATTTATTTATCATTATTATCATTATTATTATTATTATCAGTGTTTGAGCTAGATGAACATAAAGATGAGTCCAATGACACCTTAAAATGTGCAATTTGACTGAAAATTGTAAAAAATTGTAAAAATCCATGGGAAAAATGTGAGTCTCCAGGGCAAAATGCGCGTCCATGGACCCAAAAAACTCATGCTAGCTCAAACACTTATTATTATTATTATTATTATTATTATTATTATTATTATTATTATTATTATTATTATTATTATTATTATTTCTGGTAGCTCATGTTGGTTGTCGTGATGCCGTCCAGTGGGTCTGCGAGTTCATTGAGTCTCAGTCCCAGCAGAAACCATTCCTCCAGACAAAGAGTCTCCACACGTCCATTGTTGCTGGTTTCATCACACTCATCATATGGATAATGGAGCACCCTCATCTTCTAGCCCATGAGGTAGGACACCCTCTCATACCAATGATGGCTAGACTCGTTCTCATTGCTCTAGTTTTGTTTGGCGTCAATTTTGAGAGTGACGGAGTTTGGGATTACTGGTACATTTTCAAAGGTGCGTGGTTTTTAGTTTGCTCATGGTAGCAATCATCATGTCATTGTTTCTGTTGGTTTTAGAGCGAGACTGGCGTCATTTTAAAAGGTAAAATGTAACTTTTTGTGTTAATTTTTAGAAGCAGTGGTGGAGGGAACTCAGGGAAGGAGTTTAAAAGAAGATAAATTTGTTGTTGTTTTTTTTTAAATAATAATGTAATATTTTGTGTGACGTGTGTGTGCGTGTATAGGTGACAAAGAGTTGAGACCAATATCTGGCAGAGTAGGAGAAATGGCCGAGTTTCTCCTCTACTGTATAATGGAAAAATTTGTAAGTTTTGTAGGAGCGATCAGTTGTAATTTTACTAAACCTTATTTCCATTTTTTATTAAATGTTGCATTTGCAATGTTATAATTTCTGCCTTTAAAACTAAGTGGGTTTTCTTCTCCACTATGCAGTGTAGTTTGGATTTACTATCCAAATTTGTAAGGTGGTTTCTCAGCTGGGCGCTGTGGCGTGTGCCTGTAACTGTAGCTACCTGCAGGGCTGAGGTCTGTGGATGGTTTGAGGTCGGGACTCCTGGGGGGTGCTGCTCTATGTTGAGCGGACGCCCGCACTAGGTTTGGCATCAATATGGGTATCGCGGAGGAGTCCGGTGATGTCCAGGTTGCATAATGAGAACCGTATCGGCCCAGGCCCTAGCGGGAGCAGGCAAAAGGTTCCGTGCTGAGCGGTAGTGGGATAACGTCTGTGAATAGGCTTCATTCACCAGCCCGGCCAATATTAATCAGACCAGATTTTTTTTGTTTTTTTTTTATTCTTCTAATAAAAGCTGATTTCTAGAAAAGTACTGTATGTATAGTGTTTTTTATTTTTATTTTGGCAGTTTTGCAAGTGGAATCCCCAATATTAAAACTGCTAGTCATTATTGTGCATGCTCAGTAATGCATGTGTACACAAAAAATCGCCAAATTAAAAACTGCCATTTACAAGTTTACCAAAATAAATCCCTCCCAAAAAACCACTATACGATATAACTTTAAAAAAAACGAAGTGTTGTCTGCTTTGCAATGGCTATGGAGCATGACAATGCACTCATTATTCATTAATGAGTGCATTGTCATGCATAGAGCTCTGCTTCATACAGAGCTCTATGGACCTATTGTGTAATCGCCCTCAAGCAATGCATGATGTTAAGGATATCCAGCACCAACAACAACAAACCTAATACTTGCACCTCTCCTCTGACCTGAACCTTGTTATAGTGCAAATACACGTCCTATTAACCCAGAGAGGGTACACAAACACACACACACAACCAACCAAAGATAGAATTATTCACACACATTTAATACACACATTGCAGACTTTCCTTTGTTCATAATTACAATGTACTGTCAGTCACAATAATGAGGATGTGTTGTACACATGTGTTGTCTGGTAATGTGTAATTATATTTATATTCAATGACATCAAAACGGTAATATTTAATACCTTTTTGTTGAAACACACACATACATGCTTTCTACATGCACACGCTTTGTGTGTACACATACCAAGTCACTCATACAAGCATGATTGCCTTTGGCATAAACGACATGACAAAGTGATCCTGTTTACTCTAAGATACCCTCTTTCATTATCTCCCCCTCTCTCTGTCTCCTCTCCCTTTTTAGGGCTCATTTCCTTCTCCATGTGGGCCGGCAGCTGGTGGCTCCCTCCTCACTGAAGAAGAACTCATAAAACAGCTAATAACAAACAATACCAAATCGCCACCAACAACAATAGTAAGTCGGTATTTCTTTGTAAGGAAGGATTGAAGCATAGCCTGTTTCATGTTATGATTATCACCAACACTACAATACTACCATCCTTGTTGATTACTGTTGCAATTGCTATTACCTTTCATAGCTTACTTACTATTGTGTAATAGGTTCCCTTTGCCTTATTCTCCTCTCTCCCCCTTTGTTCGGTTGTAATTATTATGTCTTCATATACATGTACATGAACTTGTCATGACCTCTGGCTAATGCCAAAATTTAATTTGCCTTTCCTTTTTTTAAGGGAACTGGGATCACTAAATGACACTAATCTGCTTCCATGTACTTGTCATGACCTCTGGCTACTGCCAGATTGAATATTTCTTTCCTTTTTTTAAGGGAACTGGGATCACTAAATGACACTAATCTGCTTCCATGTACTTGTCATGACCTCTAGATACTGCCAAATTGAACATTCCTTTCCTTATTTGAGGGAAATGGGATGACTATACTCCCAACTAGCTCTACTCTCCCACAGTCATTTCCCTCTTTTTATTTTCCCATGCCTCCTTCCCCCTCCTCTCTCTTATCTCCATGCATTGTTTGAGGGTAGACTTTATGTCTTAACAATTATTATTATTATTCTTTCTCATTCCCTTTCTTTCCCTTTCGCTTTACAGGCACTTATAGTTACTCAGTTTGTTTATCTTCTACTGTTGTCCGTCTGTCTGTCTCTCTTTCAATGAACTTTGTGTTATTTCACTTCTACCCTGTACTGGTAGAATAACAATAAGTCCAAAAGCCCTTGCATATCATTGACCTAATATCATTGACCTAGGACTCACCCTCTCTTTGTTCATTCTTCTTTTTCAATCTGTCTCAGCTAGGCAGCACTTAGTGCTCTTTTTAATATACTAATTAGTATGATCTCAGCCTCTCTCCCTGTTTATGCAAACATGAAAAATCTCTCATACAAGACCCTTACTCATTCCATTAGGGCCACTACGTGGCAACAAACATCCCATATTGGTCCTAAAATGGTCACTGCACATGTGTATATACACGCACGCATGGATGATAATGTATGTGTGTGTATATATTCATATATTTAAACAACACGCGTAATAATGTACATACCAGGACTGCATAATTCCATTATGTAGTGTTGGTATTGTACGGTATGCGTTAGTTCTGATTTCTAATAAAGTGAGCAAATTTTCTGAATCATTCTGACACTAAGCAAAACTTTCCTCACAAAAAAATCCTCATCGTAATGCATTCATCATAGTCAACGTTGACTGATCACAGAAATCTTATTGAAGCAATTATTAATAGTTTAGCTAAAGGAGACAAATCATTTCAAGGAATGGATGGTTACAGTAGTGCATTATAGCTGTAGCTTAAGCAGAATGGACTCCAACTTAGCATAAGGGCATCAAATAGTTTAGCTAAAGGAGGCAAATCATTTCAAGGAATGGCTGGTTACAATAGTGCATTATAGCTGTAGCTTAAGCAGAATGGACTCCAACTTAGCATAAGGGCATCATTATGTATAAGAACACGCTTTCTGAGCCAATTATCATTTGGAAAGGATATACTAATTATTATAGTTATTTGTTGTCAGAATTGATTCAAACTTTCTACATAAGGACATCAATGCATGCAACAAGAAACATCATTTAAAAAATATCTTTTATGGTATTCTGGACAAGATGACACCACAATAATTATTAATACATGGTTCGTGTCATAAATAATTTAAAATGTTTGAACGACTCTTGGCCTTATAAGGTTTGTTTTTCGGCGTAAGGAGTTGTTGTTGTTGTTCTTCAGTTGTTTTGTAAATTGGATCCTCCCCGTTTAGGAAACACTTTTATTTTTGCCTATCAATAGCGCCTCACTGTGTACTTATTAGGAGAAAAAGACCTTTATTTGTCAAATCGTGAGCATTTTTTTGGTTAACTGCTCAGTTGGTATTAATACCTTAGTTGCTTATGTAATTTGTAGTAAGAGGATGCCCTTTTATGGAATAAAGTGAGACCTGTTACTTCATTATTATGGCATGCTATAGTAAGAGTGAAAGAAAGAGTGAGAGAGAGAGGGAACACTCTAGAAATGTAGAAAGACAGGCAGACAGATGGGCATGAGACATAGTGTAAATTGTTTTTTTATTATCAGCATTGCTATGCGTACAAGTACTATTGTAGTTACCATTTACTATTACTCTGCCTGTTAGAAGCCAATGATAATCCAATCATAATTCAATTAGCTGATATAGTTTTTGTTGTAAGACTCGTAATTGGGTGTGTACAGGCTAACAATCTGATTACTACCATAAAACGGTATAGTTAATAGTATCAGTAATGCATGTATAAGAATTACATGTACATGTACACGTATTGCTACGGCTATTAATAATGTAATGTCAGTTCTGTTTCTCACGCCCCTCCTGATATAATAAAGTCTATAGTTCCATTCAAGCTAGCTATGCATAGGTACCTGTGATGTCATGTGATGTCACTGTATCTACCACAGTGCAGTGTACATGCCTTTAGGTTATAAATCATATTTTTATTTGTTCTCTCTCTCTTTTTTTCTTTAGCCAAAGTTTCGTTATTTCTTGATTGATAACTCATTGATATTGGGATTACTAGAAGGGTCATTCAGTGAAGAGGAAGGTAGTACTACAGAGTCACACACAGTGACCATACTGTAATGTATTGCGATTGTACTACATTGTTTTATGTACTATAAACTGCCTGTTGTAATGATGTCATTAGTCTTGTGTCAGTTTGTTTTATTAATATGAGTATATGACCTTTAGTTTCTTCCCCTTATCTCTCTTTCTCTGACCATTTGTTTGGTCATCCACTCACAGAATGTCATGCACTCACCTTTAGTATCTCTCTTACCCTCTTGTGAACTCTTGTATAATGTCCCCCTCTCTCCCTCTTTCTCAGGCACTCTTCCTACTGTCACTGGAGTAATTAGAGGTCCTTCAAGTAGACAAGTTTGGACTGTTCAGTTACGACATCATCCAAGAAGCCACAATGTGAGTCTATAGCATGTTTATTACAGTGCTTCCCTCATTTTCATTTAAGGGAATAGGCATAGTTTATATTTTAACCTTGTTACCTAGTATTTACCTGTACATGTATAAACACTGCATTTGCAGTAAGGGGGAGTACATGCTAATTGCCTACCTGCTTATACTCTCTCAGAGCATTCATGGAATTTCATTGATCATTCATTGATGTTGCATTGTTGCTAAACCCTCCCTTCCCTCCCCTCCCTTTCTAGTTCAATATTTGCAGTGATTCTGTATGTTATATGTGTCCTTGTGTTCATTTAATTATAATCTATTTATTTACCATCAGTTCTTGTGTACATTTAACTATGGAGCTTTTATAGCATGTATCATGAGTGTTACTTATTATTATTACTAAATACTAATATTTTATAATGCTGATATTTTATTTTTTTTAGCCTTCAACTTTGCATCTAAAAAGTCAGCCTCGTCCAACTCCTCTAGCCACTTCTCCTTCTTGTCCAAATTTGGTTCGCCCTCCTTGGCCGGACGGAGGAAAGATCAATGGATTGAAGTTGTACGTGAGATTAATAATGCAAGAGAAAGAGGGAGAGAAGGAGAGCTACGTGTACTTGTAAAATTGTAAACAAACATTTGTACTTGTATAATCTGTCTACCTAGCCATGTGTAATAATCAGGGCTTCCCACAAAGCATGCTAAGTGAGCTAACAGCATGAGCTTCATGAGCTGACAAGCACTACAATACAGTACATGGCATTTGGAGCAACTTTAAAAATTTGTAAAAAAAAAATCCAAATTTGATTGGAATCAGTCCAAAGTTGATGTACAACATTAGAACATGTATATGTATCAGAAAAAATTATAAAAATGTAGAATTCTCTCCTTTTCGATTTTGGCGAATTTTGGCCCGAGACCATGTACTATAGTACAGGGACTTTTACCTGATTTTAGAGTAACTTAAATAATTCAGGAAAAATCCAAATTTAATTGGAATCAGCTCAAAGTTGATACACAACATAAGAACATGTGTATGTATCAGGAAAAAAATTTTTAATGGAGATTTCTCTTTTTGTGATTTTGTCAAATTGCCCCTGTACTATAGTATAGGTTTTTGGCGAGATTTATAGCAACTTTGACAATCCACTGACAAAATGCTGCATGGCCACTATGATCCTGTCGTAAGCTCTGGTAATAATAATAAGGTTGATTACCTTTAGCAATAATATTGTAGCATAATAATAGTAAGGTTCATTACCTTTGGTAATGTACTACCAGATATGCAGCTGCCTTGATGAGTGACTGTAATTTGAATACTATGAACTATCAGGAACTGTACTTACCCCCTAAGAACATTATACCTCTATATTGGCTAGCGTATAGTGCAACTGTATATCCTATACTTTCAACTGTTCTATATTGCATGTGTGTGGGGGGGGGACGGTTCGAGTTATATTGTACTTACCCTGTTACAAATGCTTACTACTGAACTCAGTCCAATATGATATAATGATTATCATATGCGTGCTGTACATTTGTGTGGTATTGATGAGTAGATATCGTAGGAAAAATTAATAATAACAATGATTTAATATTATATTTAATAAATATTTCCTGTAAGGCATTTTCTTGCCTGTTTGTCCTCTATCTGATGTCATTGCTTTTCTAAACATTTTTGAAGTTTTGATTAACAAGCAACGGTGATTATACTTGTACTAGTTCGTAGGTCCATGTTCGTAGGATATGAAGTTGCAAATAGGTTGAAATGCTATGTAATGTAATCATATGTTGTAACATCCAGAGTCTATGTCATGATGTCATTAGCATGTGACTTTATAGATATCCTTTCATTATCATGCATGTGCATATGCATACCACTAATTATTCCTAAATATGATGTCACATTTTAGTATGAATTTATTTTGCTACAAGCCCTATGCTATTATAGCTTCTTTTATCTTTTCTCCCCTTGCATTTCCTCCCACACGGGCTCTTCCTCTTCACTACATCTCCTATACTGTTTGCTTATCGTGCATCTAATGCGTATTTATGTACAATTTGTACGTCCATGTATTATGATAATAATAAGAAGGAATTTAAGGAATTGATGGGGTGACCTTTACTATCATGAAGCAATTCATGTAGCTACCTGTGTGTAACGTGTACATGTACATCCTGAGAGAAGAGCTATTTTGTATGGTGATTGGGACATTACTAGATTGAGATTTCCTTATTATAGAGAAGAAGTCCTTGTTATATATATATATATATATATATAATTTTAAGAAATAAGGGAGGGAGAGGGGAAAAGGTCATAAGGAGAGAAGGAAAAAGAGAAAGAGTGATCCAGGCCTGAATTGAAAGAGGAAGAATTATATAATTATAATATTATCATCATGATCCAGCTATGAAGAGAGAGAGGGAGTGAGATAAGGTCATACTGAAGCAGAGAGAGAGAGGGATGGAGAAGGAGTGAGATAAGGTCATCATGGGAAAATTAAAAGTAATGGGGAGAGAGAAGTAAAAGCTAAGAGGTGAATAACAGTCAGGGGGCAGTTTATCATGCTATAATAATCACTGGATTATGGATGTGGGGTGACTGTGATTGACTAACACAATGAATGATATCACTTGAAAACAGATATCCATAACCTTTCTCTCACTCATTGTTATTTTAATCACACCATACGTATGACAATGGATATGTAGTTTATATTGAATGCATTATATATATGCTGTGCATTTGATTGTAGATCTGGTTCTATTCCTAATTTGGATGAAATTATTGATGAGTCTTCGAAACCACTACACAGAGAATTCAGTCAATTAACTAACAATCAGGTAGAAATGTATGATTGTTTTTTATATCTTTGTCTGGCTCCTCTTCTTTCCTTTAGATTGGAGTTGAGTCTAACATCCAGTCTCAATTGAAACGGTTCCAAGATCAAACTCCTTTCCCTAATCCTGCCAGAGCTTTAGAGCCACCAGAGTATGTCATACACTTGTGTAAAGTACTCTCTTTCTCTCTCCCTCTCTCTCTCTCTCCCCCTCTCTCTCTCTCCTTCTCTTTCTCCCTCTCTCTCCCCCCTCTCTCTCTCTCTCCTTCTCTTTCTCCCTCTCTCCCTCCTCTCTCTCTCTCAGAGTCAAGAAAAATTTAGACACAGCAAGACTATTCCTGAGTCATCTAGGACTCTTAAATATGGACCATCTACAGGTAATGACTCTCTTCTCTATGATCCAATACTTGTGCATATACTGCTATTGTGTGCGCATATACATGTATATATGTGTCTTTGCATACAATGGCATATCTTTATTATTACTATTGTATTATTATTATTATTGTTTCAATGAATGGCAGATGCTACTTGTGCATTTCGAAAACAAATTATGCCAATGCCCAGTTTACTCCTATGGGCATTAGAGCCGCTTATTATGACCATATAAGAGCATTAGCATCTTGAATGTATCACATTGTGTCCCTGCACTTTTCTTCTGTGTCTGTTTTGGTTTGCCAGGTTTAGTTGACAGACGCTAATTTTTGTTTTATATTGTAGAGAAGGTAATGGCCCAGGCCTTATCAGTCGTGCGCTAACTTTACTTATTATCTCACTCCTTTACTAACTCTCTCACACTATCACTCTTGTACCTGTCTTGTTGTTTATGATGATGATGCTTTCTATTTCATTTAGCATACAATATAGACACTGTACGTAATATACACTGGTGTGTGTGTTTATGCATCCAAGTATGTAAATGAGGTATGCACTTGTTGTGTTATTGCAGAGTTTTGAACAATCAAGAAAGCATGAGACTTGATGAGAGTTAGAAAAACATGTACATGTATGTGTACAGTCCATTTGTACATTGGCAAGTTTCACAGTATGCATTGCTGTATGTAATGGTATCTGCCTTTATTTGATGCTGTCTGGTAGACAGGGGTTTACGGTATCCACCAGACAGACAGTTGGCAAAATACATGCTTTCCTTTGTCATGGCAACTGCCTTTGTAGTGTGTACACACACTTATACATGCTTTGTTGTTGCCATGGAGATCACTAGGCTGAAACTAATGTATTTATACAGTCCAGGATGTGATATCACTACTGATAATAGCACCATCCTTCCTTTTTCCTAATATTTAATTTTATTAAGAGTCCTTAATTTATTATTTTTATGACAGCTACTGGAGTTTTGTCCTAAGGCAAGAAACTGTTTCCCTGTCCTTTTAAACAGAAACTGTACATGTACATGTATATGTATGTCATCTACACTGTCACTGTGACATCACATATATTGTAATTCACATCATTATGTGTCTCATGATGACTCTCATCACGTCCTGTCAATTCAAAATACATGCCGTATGACTCACTCTTAGTCATCATTGTGTCTAGCTCCTGCTGCTGATATATATAATGTAAATGTAGATTCCTAGAATTTTTCTTTCCCTCACTCTGTCTCTCACGCAATGTCTCAAATCACAGCACAACATCAATAGATCGGAGAAGCTTGAAATCACTCCAATTCCCATCAGTTTAATATTATGCAATGTGATAGTCCCATGCTTTCAGTCCCTTTTCCTTCCTCTCTCTCTCTCTCTTTTCTCAGGGTTTGCCTGGTCAACCGTCACTGAGCCTGCTTGATTCATCCTCTCTTAGTTTTAGGAGCTCCCTGGGGTCTTTGGACAGGATGCCCACGAGATACTGCGACACTGTATTTGTCATGTATTGCAGTAAAGGGCAAGCTAAACCGGAAGAGATATTGCGGACTCAGGTATAACGAGGGGAAGATTCTCATTACCATATGCTAATAGCTGTCTTATGTTAAAGAGTAATTGTGGTCATGTTAAGTTGTTGTCATGCATGATAAGTATGATATTTATGTACATGTACACATATCTTCCTCCCCCTCCTTTCTCTCTCTCTCCCCTCCCTTCCCCTAGCTCCCTCTTCAAAACAAATCTGGTGAGTATATACAGTTCCTTCATGGTTTGGGTTGGATTGTTGACCCGTTCAGGCACCCAGGATTCACTGGGAAGCTAAGACCAGAAACCTCCGAAGACGGTGGAAGTTCTCACGGGATCCTAAACGCTCAGATCCCTCTCCGACCCTTCCCATACTACGCCGACGCTATCACAGAGATTGCTTTTGTTACGCCCACTCACTACACATCAGCCAATGAGTCCGTGTCTAGCGTACGGAGTGTCGAATCCTCTGATTCTGGTCCAGACTCGAGTTCTGTCTCCGGTGACCCTCTCTCCCTCCCTCCCTCTTCCTTACTGGCCCCTCAGCCCCTCCCTTCCTGGTCCGCCCCCTCCGGTAGCGGAGTCAGTAAATCCCAAGTCACTGCCGGAGAGGGAGGAGGAGTCGGATTGTCCAGACCGATGCGTGCCTCTACTAGTCAGTCGTCTGCTGGTACGACCCTCACGGCCGAGTCTGCAGACACGCCCAGGAGGCGTGTACAGCCTCCGAGAGACTGTGCTGTTCTGGTCGTGTGGTTGGAGGTTTTTGAGGACCACCTGAGCTTCCCTCTTGTCCCAATGAGTAAGTTATTGTATCGTGTCGGTGGACCTGGTGGTAAGAGCGAGCCTTCACTACCAGTGCTGTTTATACATAAAATGAGATCTGGACTTTATCAAATATCAGCCAAAACTGGAAGGTAAGAGAAAGAGAGAGAGAGAGAGAGAGAGAGACAGAGAGACAGAGAGAGTGGGGGGAGGTAGAGAGAGAGAGAGAGAGATGAGGGGGAGAGAATGAGAAAATGAGAAGGAGTGGTAAAATAAAGGGTAAATAAGTCTATACATGGATTGGAAGGGATACATCTTGTAAATAAACTTAAAACTAAAATATTATGAATGGATCATTATGCTATAATATGCTTTGAAGTTCCCATCCTTGATAAACACCAAAGGAATGACTTAATGTCACTACCTTCCTTTATATTAAATTAATTTCTATCTCCCCCCTCTCTCTTTCACACACACACACACACACACACCTCTAGTTCTCCAGGTGGACCATTGATAGATGGTATGGTTGTCAGTAGTAGATGTCTTAGTACTTTAGTTCGTCAAACTGTCATTAACATTTGTGCTCGTCATCGAATGGAAAATGAAGGGTGAGAAAGAAAAGAAGGGAAAAGAGAGAGAGGGGTCATCTTTTTCTCTCTGTAGTTATTCTCCACCCCATATTAAGAGGAAAAGAAAAATAGAAGAAATGTCAGCACATTTCGGTCAGCGACTAACCCCGGCTGGTCTTTACTCGGAATTAATAACAACAACAACAGTTAACGTTGAATCATCATCTCAATAATAATAAATAATAGTAAATAATTATAATAGCAGTAGTAGTAGTAGTAAATAATAATAATTATTATTATAAATAATATTAAAGTTGTTGGTAATTTACTACAAACCAGTTTGGATCGAAGTGGTTCAGAAACCAGCTTAATTGTGTCCACACCTAACTGTGGTTAATAGATCTAATGCTACATTGCATACATAATACAGCTGCTTCACTTCAGTACTTAAACCGGTTTGATTATCTCAAGCCACCTACCTGAGGTGGTTTATTAGATAAGTCAGGTTTCAAACTGCATTGAAATTGTCCACATGTAAACTGGTTTACCAGTATTTCTAAACTGGTTTCAAACCGATTTGAGAGCATAGTGTGGGGCTATAGAGAGTTGTTTGTGTGGTTTTTGGAAAAAAGTACGGACTTTCGATTATAGATCTTCAATTTTTATTACATGGTGAATCTAAAATGTGGACTATTCATTAGTCTAAAATTGCCTCTGATGTATTGTAGTTGACTACATGGTAGCCATTTTTGCATGTTCATGCACACGTATAATTAATTTTGAATTTAAATTTGAAATACAAATAAAAGCTGGAGCAGATTGTAAAGAGGGGGAAAAAGAGAGAAAGGACGAATAAAAACCCTATCCTGTGACACAATGTCATTCACTCATTGTCACAACACCATTCAAATGACACATAATAGGGCTACCATATATGGTATAAGGGATTTCTCCCTTTCACTCATTTAGTATATATTATAAGAGGCGACTGAAGCGATCCAAGCACTGAATACACTTTATCTATTGGCTAGCAGATATCTATACAAAGTTTCTTTGTGTCCAACAATGTCTTACAGACTAGTATCCAGGGGTTGCGTTGACGACGAAGAAGAAAGACACGCTGCCATACCTGCCTCCTCTTACGGGCAGCAAGACAGTCCTAGCCGAGTCCACAGGGGACCAGGAGGTAAAGCAGGAGGGCCACGCATACCCCAGAAGAGACGTTTTGTTTCTGCTTCTGCCTCCGCTACTGTTCTTTATCCTATCCCTGGGAGTGGGTTCGTCCAGCAGGCGACTAATGCTAATGCCCCAGTTTCAGCTAAACACACTGCAGAAGAGACAAAATCTGACAGGTACGACTCGGGGCTTGGATCAGAGGTAGAAGAACTGAAGAGAAGGAGGCAGAAACTAGGAGCCTCGTCTTCTGCTCCACGTTTTCTCGCTCGTGGCTCTACAGAGAATGAATTCGAGGCAGAGGAGGAGGACATTATCGAGAGAGACAATCATTGCTCGACGGTTCTTCTCCCCGGAGCTAACACACAAATCCACCGAGCCAAATCATCGGGAGAATACCAAAGACTTGTAGCGACAGACTCTCCTCCTATTATGCCAAGCAAGAGTGCCCCAGCATTTCAAAGCTCTTCCTTTGAATCAAGAGAAGAAGAGCAACGTCACAGCTATTTGTCGTACGAGATGAGCATGGATGTCACTCCTTCTCCGAAATTTGATGCCCGCCAGTATCAGGAACACCTCCTGCAGTTGCAGCAAAGAGCTATCGAACAGGAAAGACTCCAAGAAGGACTGAGCCTCCTCCTGCCAAATGACGATGGAGACACGTAAGTATAGTTGCTGCATGATTTATGAATGTACAGTAATAATGTATTGCTTAGAATTAATAATTTAACCCTCTTTTTTGTCTTTCTGTAGTGGTTTGCATCAAGCTGTTATTCACAATCAGCCCAACATGATTTCAAGACTCTTGTCACTCATAAACAAGTATCCACAGTTGAGAAACAGTGTCGATGACCAAAACTCACTTTATCAGGTAATTACCCCTGCCCACCTCCCTCCTCGGTCACACATGCACATAACATGTCATGATGAAGTTTCTGTTTACTTTTACACCTTTTCATCACAACAATCTCCATTACTCACACTATTTGTTACAATAATAATAACAAAACACTTTCAAGCTACTACTATTACTATTACTACTCCTAATAATAATATTATTTTTTCTGTGTAGACTCCTCTTCACTTGGCATTACACCTCCAACAGAACGAAGCTGTCTCCCAGCTGCTGCAATCTGGTGCGTCTATACTCTTACAAGATCACAAAGGGAACACTCCTCTTCACATTGCTTGCTCGCAGGCCAACTCAAGATGTCTTCAAGAGATACTAAATAATGTGAGTCCCTCCGATATCGTGAGAGCCTCCGAAATCCGTAACTACGAAGGAATGACGTGCCTTCATTCGGCAGTTCTAAGCAAGAGCCAGGATGCACTCCTGAGGCTGGTCAAGGCTGGAGTTTACATTGATCTTGAGGTGAGGATATTTACCTTATTACCCTATTTGTGTAAAATATAATTTATTGAGACTGAGTGGGCTGATTGGGCTTAGACACTTGAGCCTAATTAGTTTATAAGTAAATACACCTGCTGCCCTATAGCTTTGGAGCCCTCCCTTTGTACTATACCATCTATAGATGTTACCTCATTGCCCCTTAGACTAAACCCTCTAGACTAACCACACGCCACCTGTGGTATCCCCCTTCCTTTCATACTGTATGTCTTCTTTATAAATTCACCTTCATATTGCATTACCCTCTCCTTCTCTCTCTCTTTTCTCAGGATCATCACTCTGGAAAGACGCCCCTTCATCTTGCCGTCGAGCAAGGCACGTTCCAAATAATTCAAACGCTCGTTCGTTCATGCAGTGCAGACTTTGACTCGGTGACATTCTCTGGTTGTACTCCTTTGCACTTTGCTGCTGGTCACGGGCGACTTGACATTGTTGCTTATCTCGTTTCACTTGGAGCCGACCCTCTAAGACTGACTGACGAAGGAGATAGTCCTTACGATCTAGCCAGAAATGAGAGTGTAAAAGACTTCCTTCACTCTGTGACTGACATTTACTACGAATGATCGAGGCAGCAATCGAACAATAAAAGAAATACTTTAAAGATGACAGGGGACAATTCTATTCATCTTCCTAGTTACAATTATAAATTACAGTTGGCTGATGAAGCATGTAATCGACACGAATGACAGCTGTGTAATAATTTTATGTCTCTGACTCCTTTAATGTGTACTTCTAATAGTAATAATAATAGTAATCCATTTGATTGATAGCTGAAGATTAGTTATATAGTATATGTATTCTTACTTACTTTTTTTAATTTACTCTGATTTTGCATATACTATCTTTGTAATTACTTTATTCTCATCTGAACTCCCCTCTCTCTCTCTGCTATACTGTCATTACTATTACTATTATTATTGTTATTGTGTTGTATCATATAACAGACAGTTCGTCTATTCTTTTACTCTCTCCCTTATCTTTCCTAAATAATTTTGTCTTTCCCATTTTCACTTTCAAATAAGAATATACTATGATATTGAACCTTATCTATTATATCCATCCATCGCCTCCCACCACATCTACCCGCCTTGCTTTGTTGTAATCTAAACAAGAATGCAGTGATTACACATCATGCTTTTACAAGGTTCAGTGGCATGTTATTGAAGAGCGTGTATAGCACACTCTCCATTGTACAAAGTGTACATAAATGCAGAGAGGAATAGTCCCCTAATATCTCCATCAATGCCACTAATGTTATTGTAGTGAGAATTATTTGGCAACAATCTCATAGTATAGATCATCTACTACTGTAGATCTACCTGTGAATTATAGTATTCATTCAGTAGTAGCGATGCCAGCTGTATAATTACATGTATGTGGCCTCTGCTTGATAACCTTCTACTAGTGGCTGCATGGTTTCTCTTTTTTGCTGTAACTTTATTTTGCTGTAAATTTATTTTGCCGTAACCTACTTTGCTGTAACTTTATTTTGCTGGTGTCAGTCATGTGGTTTACGCCTGCTTTGTCGAGCTTGTTCACACCTTTTTGAGCTGGTTCTTAAACTTCTCATCACTTTAAAATTCAAAATCACAACGGCCTATAATAATGAGTAGTGTTATGCTGACAATAAAAATAGTAACAGATGGTGTTGTTCAAAGCCCGTAGCTTAGCATCACAGCTAGCTGCCAAGCATGCGTTACTTGTAAATTTTCTATTCCACTAAACATCATCATTTTATATATAAATAATAACTTAATTATACATAGTTGGTCATTATAGTTGTTTTCAGTCTGGCCAGTACATAGATACCAATAGCAAGGTTAATCATTCGTAAAGGCTGCCGGTGAATGATCTCAAGTTTACAATAGCCTACTATATAGGGGGGATAGACCTTGGACCCTGCTGGCTCCTTTATTCAACTAAAATAAACTATTTAATTGATAATAGTACACTGTTCATTAATTATCTCACACTACACAATACTGTGGAGGATATGGGGCAGTCTAAATATGGGGGATGCTCCAGCTAGGCTAGCAGTTGTCTGTTCTTATGTAATATCAAAATTTCCTCAACCACTTCAAGCCCAACAGTTGTAAGACCCACACACACACTTTGCACTGTAGATTAGCTTTGAGAGTCTCAATTTCCTCATTTTATAATTGAATTATAATAACAATTATAGTGTTGATGTTATTATATAAAATAAGAGAGAGAGCGGAGGACAAAGAGTATCAATATGAACCTGCTTCTGGGGAAAATCACCTTTGAAAAGCTTCAAACTTTCACTACAGAAATTTGTGCAGTTTGAACTGACAATAAACATCAACTTTATCACTACACTAGCATCTCAAATTTTGGCTCGAGGCCATACCCTACGTAGTCTGATTGAGTCTGAGCCTATTGGGTTATGCATATGTAGTGTTACACTGGAAGAACATGTGTGAATACAGTTGGTGTAATAGAACATAAATTATAACCACTCAAGTCTGAGTGGTTATAATTTATGTTCTATTATGTTCAAAACTAAACATAATAATTACCAATGTCCATGGTGATCACTGAGCTCCATTACGTATTTGATTATTAAGAAAGAATATTCATTTGGCACTATGAATGCAAATATAGCTTCCATCCCAAAAATTGGCTCCACATTTTCACTGTAATCCAATGCCATGGGCATGACCACACGACCCTGACTCCCTGAGCAGCATGACATTAGGGACTATGGGCTTAGTCTGAAAGCTAATAATGTTATTCTAAAATCAATTAGTGTTTGTAGTGTTTGTAGTGTTAGTGAGTACAGTCTCAGGAGCAGCTGTTTTCTTAATCTGTTTGTCCACTTTCCCGCCACCCAGAAGCAATTCTTTGCTGATGATTGAGTAAGTGTAATCATCTGGATTCATTGGGTCAAAGAACAATGGAGACGTGTCGTCCTCTTTGTATCTGAGGGGAGATATTATAAGCAATTACTGCATCATAGTAATAGGAGAAAACAGAAAGAGGAAATAAGGAACAAAAAAGACATAAAGCAAGCATGCTACTCTACAAAGGAGATTCAAAGTCACATACATAATCAAAAAATAAGATGGGGAACTACTCACTAACACACACATTTATACACAGAGACAGAATGACATAATATATATGTATATCATAGTCAGGATATAAACTCATGCAGTTATAAATGTACACACTATAAAGTGTAAACTAAGACATCAAAAAGAGACACTAAGAGATAAAGTGGCTCGTAGACATGCACACATAAACACTAAAATACCCTCTGGCTGCGTATAGTCCTTTCTGTTTCCCTCATCTATAATCACCCTCCCTTCCTTTCTCTCTCTCTCTCTCTCTCTCTCTCTCTCTCTCTCTCTGCTTACCTTAATTTTTCACGAAAGAAATGATTTGATGCTAGATTGTCTATTAAAAGGAGAGAGAGAGAGAGAGGGAGAGACAGGAAGATAAAAGAATAAATAAAAGAGAGAGTGAGAGGGACAGGAAGATAAAAGAATGAATAAAAGAGAGTGAGAGAGACAGAAGGAGAAACTTAATTAATAAATTTAATTAATGATAGTTTACGTTAAAGGAATGTCGTGAATGCACTTAATTCAATTAATGGTGCTCACCCTTAAATACTGTCAGCACTATCTTTGTCATGTTCGCTTTATGTCCAATCAATTCTAGCAACTGCATCAAGAACTTACCAAGACCTTTTCTCCTTGCATCTACCGATAGCTGTATCTCATAGCTAGGGAAGAGAGAGAGATAGAGAGGGCGGGAGGCGACGGAAAGAAAAATTTGCGTAAGAAAGTGAAAGCAGCAAAAAAATAAATACTAAAATTAAATATAGAAAACAGTAAACATCTTAATGCACAGTATCGATAATGTTGTACATATGTTTATAAATGTACCAGATCCATAAAAGGATATTTTCAAATTCACAATAGATGAATATGATACAGGGCAGTACCCTAGAGTGACATGAGTAGGCTATCATGAGCTAAATACGGCATTGTTGTTGTTATTTTTTGTTGTTTATTGCCTTTGATCTCTGGCTTATTTACGTTTGTATGACTCTGCTGTACAACTTCAGTTTTACCACAGTGGCTTGATGTCAAGCCTTTGTGGTCACACAATCATTAAAGATCATCTCATACCCAAGGAATGATGTCAACACTGACCCACCACATATACATGACATGTACATGTGCTCATTACGTATACATGTACATGTGCTCATTATAGGTATACATGTACAATTGTACATATATGTACATGGATAGTGGACCTCTACAATATAATGTCCAAATTGGTACAACAATACTTCTGTAGGAGTACATTATTATGCATTGAGGACATACATGTATATAAAATTGTAGTGGGTATCAAGGAACTTCCTTTATTTTGTGCATATATGTACATTGTACATGTATTTGTTATGTATGTTAGTGTGGGAGGGAGGGTTGGTTACCAGTAAACAACATCAACATCATCATCCAGATCAAAACGTAGACTAACAAATCCCAATGGTTTCTCAGATATAGCATCACGGGCAATCAGATAACTGCACGAGTGGAAGAAAAATAGAATAATAATAGTAATAATAATAATAGTAATAATAATAATATTAATAATAATAATAATAATAATAATAATATCATCTATCACTAACCGAGATGACTCATGCGAAAGCTCTTCAAACTTTTCCCTATCTTTCCAACGAAAATCATTTGAGCGATATCTAATGTGTAGTAGGAGAGAGAGAGAGAGAGAGAAGAAAAATTGCACAATGTAAATTATATGATTTCCCCTCGAGCTTTAGTCATAATCAGAACTAATGAGATATTTGTAAATAAGCACATAAATATTGATATAATATTTCAATATACCCAGAATAATGGATTATGCCATAACAGGCCATAATTTCGTGCTCAAGTACATATATATTTACAAGGATAATTGGATGTACCCATAAATATGATTATTGCTATAATGAAATAACATACATAGGGAATGTTAGAGGTTACATTATTTATCATTATTATTATTATAACATATTCTATCTCTATCTCTGAGTCTCTCTCTCTCTCTTTCTCCCGAATTTTTCTTTCTCTCTGTCACATCCTTCAAGTTAATTCCCCTCATGGCTTACATTTCTTCCATGTTATCTTTCAGTAGCTGAAACATCCACTGAAGATCATCAGGACTGGTGTTGGCAGGACTCCCATAGCTAATCTTTGCATTTAAACTGCAACAAGACAAAATTATAAAGACAAAATAACCAAATGTAGATTGCTTTGAAATGTAATTTTCTTTTGGTATGAAACATATTGTTGGAATGCAAATCATCTTGTCTCTCTAGTTTCTTGTTTCAATTGACACTGAAAAATCCTTTGGAGAAGCATAATATATCCATAATGAGAATACAACTGCTAATAACTTAAATAACTATGCGGTATAATAACTTCCTCCATAACAATAAACAAAGGAAGACCATGTACCACAAGTAGTTGCTGAGTGTATGTCTGACTATGATCAGCATGTGCACACACAACAATTAAACCCCAGAACTATGAGTCTGTGATCCTCCACATGAAAGCATCCTGTACACATGCTTCGTAAAGGAATGGCATCCAAACAACTTAAACAAATTATCGGTCGACTTGGGAAGGATGAAAGGATGTCAAGTGTAGACTTTAAGGTGTTTGCTCACTGCCGGTGCTGCTCCATCTGTTGCTTATCCCATTCATTCAGTTCTGTTCCAGATCCTGTTTGACCCACTCATGAAATAAAACAAACGATCCACAAAATAAACATTTTCACTTCACCTAAATGCACAAACCTTGCAAATTCAGCCCTGCACTTTTTTATACGGACATTATGACACTTTATTTTGCTACTGAGCAAGTCTTTCATGTCAAAGCTCATGGTGCTAATTAGCCCAAGCCTTGCATGTACAGAAAGGAAAAGCAGCAGGGAAATGTCAAATGTTATCCCCAAGAAAAGAGGGCTGTTTCAAAAGAGCGCTGCTGCTACATCAGGGAGAAGGGTCTACAAGGTTTATCACATAGGATTTCTACTCAAAGCCCACAGCAATGTGAGAAAGGTTTAATTTTATTGTTTGTAAAAGCGCGGAGGGCAGAAAGAAGCTAACCTTGTTAAAAATCACAATGGAGGAACTGAAATTTCTAAACAGACACACTCATAGTACTGAGAGTAGAGTAAAGGGTGGAAGAGGGGGAAATGTACAGTCGACAAAACCTGATCATAGTTCCTTCCATTCACTATTATCTGTATTATCATGCACCTAGTACTCACAGAATACAACCCACTCTCTCCTCTCTTCTGCTAATGTCACTATTCATTACTATCTCTAGAGATCTTGCTGACCCGTGTCAACCTCATTTCCTTATTAACAAATATGAGTGACTGCTTCCCACTGCCTCATGATCAAGTCTCAATACAATTATTAGGGTTAATAAAAGGATATGTCACATAATTCTACAATTCAATAATAAGCTGATCTCATTTCCCTTATCATAATAACAAATTAACAATGCATGCACCACATACGTGAGCTAATTATTAAACACTGCACAATACAGCAGTGATCCTACTGTTTATAATATGCCTCATTTATTTACTTTCCCTATCTCCAATCATGCATAAACTACCATAAATAATTAAGCCTCAATTAACTTTCATTCCTTTCTCTTTGATTGCATGTACATATTTCAGTAACCTTTATTGGCAGTGTGTGCATATAATGGGCCAATCATATGTCTTTCCGTTCCTTATAGAAAGAAAGCGTGTTGTCATTTGATGTTTATATAAGTTTGTGTGTATATGCTCATTATTTCATATGCACTAGTGTTTAAACATACTTACTTATATAGCTACTCATTGAACTATATTGCATAGATTAGGAAAGAGATAACTTGTGCCTCAGTGTTTTGAAGCTGCTAAAGCATGTTTAACTTTCCCTTAACAGCAATTAGTGGAAATCCCCATATAGCCATTAACTGATAATAATCGCATTATAATAATAGCTTGATAATAGTGAGAGGCTGTTTGATGACAGCTGCTGCTTACTGTTATTCATTTGAAAATCATTACATTTAGCTGACCATTAACAGGCTAACATAACATCTTAATATTCCTTAATTTGTTTGTCCAACTCTTTCTCTCTGTGAATCAATACCCTCTCAGTAATCTCCTCTCTTTCCTCAATCCTCATTCTACTCTTAATTCCTCACCCATTTTGTGAGTAAGTCTTAAAAGGAGCAAAGTGTACCATATAATCCTCAACCTGTGGTAATGGTGTCGTTAGAATTTCTAATCACAATATTTTTTTACTTCGTTTGCAGACTTGATCTTTTTTAATAGCAAAGCAATTTCAGCTTGCTCCTAATTACAATGATGATTTAATGCGACTCGCCCATTTTTTGTAATTTTTGTTTGTTACTTGTTTCCTCTTAAGTTTCTTCTCTTTGGCTTTGCTCAGTTTTTTCTAATTTTAAAGGGGCAGTCCTCTATAGTAAACAACAATAATAAAGTACTTGTGTTTGCTTTGGTGGCATATTCGCTTTCACTTTGATTACAATTCCTAAAAGGAAGCCATCTTTTTCTTTAAGCGCATGCACAATAAGTCTCTGCATCGTATACTTTAGTATAAGAGAAATACTAATTTCCGTATACTTTAATAATTACTGACCAATCAAGTTTTAGAGATCACGTGTAGTAGGCTGCAAGGGCGCGGTTAAGTCCAGCTGATAAAATCATGGCTGCAGAGCAGCAAGTACCCGAAGCAAGCAGAGACCATTATACACAGCCTCTAGATAATGCCAGCCTTTCTCTTATACCTGCGAGTTCTTTCTTTCCGTTGTCCTCTTGCTCTCAACAGGTTGACAGTGCTCACCTGCAGAAGGGACCGCCAGAGGGAAGGAGATTAGAAGACCTACCTTTCACACAGCCCGTTGTTAAAGTATCTGGGATCTTTTCAGCAATTGGCCACGAGGAAGGAAAGGAAGACCTGCTTTCCTTAGAATCAGAAGACGAAGAAATGATAAACTGTGAGCTCTTGCTTGGACAAGAGGATGAGACCGTCTTGGAAGAAGGAGACGTGAGAGAGGAGAGAGCTGGAAATGAGTCACTGGAAAGCAAAAATAAAAATCGAGAGAATGAGCAGCAGATTGAGGACAAGCAGGTCAAGAACGAAGTTGATGCATTGGAGACTGAAATTCAGCTCATTGGGAATGAGTATGAGGATAATCATGATGGGAATGAGAATGAGCAGAATGGGAATGAGGACGAGCAGAATGGGAATGAGGATGAGCAGAATCAAAATGAGGACGAGCAGAATCAAAATGAGGACGAGCAGAATCAAAATGAGGACGAGCAGAATGGGATTGAGAACGAGCAGAATGGGATTGAAGACGAGCAGAATGGGATTGAGGACAAGCAGAATGGGAACGAGGACAAGCAGAATGGGAATGAGAATGGAATTAATTGTAATGAACAGCTACCTCAAAACGAAGACGACCGTCAGTCTGAAACACTTCAGTACCAGAATGAGAATACAGGGAATGAGAAAGAGATTGTGCAGCAGAATGAGAAGGAAGGAGATGCCCATCGTGAGATTGAGCAAGAGGATAATTCTAAACCCCATGATATATCAAGTCTAACTCTGGATACCCTCACCTCCTCTCCACTGGCACTGTTAGCAACATCAAATAATAATGACTTGTCTCTTTTTTCATTTGATCATCCGATAGCTCCATTGAGCAAAGCACAGCTCTTGTGCACGCTAAATAAAGACACGAGTAGCAGGATTGAATGTCTGCAGTCTCTCTCATTCTCAACTCCTCCACGATGGAAATGTGACACTGATAATAGTCCACCTCAAAAGAGGCCGAAAATATCGCATGCACATTCCCCTCTTCTCCCAACAGTAGAGGAAGAGGTAGTAGTAGATGATGGAAAGGCAACTTTGTTGCAAGCTTTACCCAGCCAAGGAGCAAGAGAGAGTATAGAAGGTATCTCAAGTGCTGCCCATTGCTCTCTGCATGAAGACAATGTTAATGATAATGATGATGAGGATTCAACCGCTTGCTTTGTTGTTCCTGATGAGCCTTTGCTTTTAGCAGATGATGAAGATAACATTACGTTTCATTCTGACAATGTTAAAAGCTATAGTGACGTTGCAACTATGACAGCAAGTGAGGAGCTTCCTAAAAGAAGACTGGCGCCATCTCCTCTGATGACAAAATCAGTTCTTAAGAGAGGTAAGAAAAAATTTTTTCATCTCAAATAGGCATGGGTCAGTGTTTAGTTGATGCATATTCATGTACTAATGCTACATAGAAAGTTTGAGCTGATTCCAATCAAAATTTAATTTTTTACGAATTTTTAAAGTTACTCAAAAATTGGGCCAAAGTTCCTGTACTATGGTACACGGTCTCGCACCAAATCTTGGCAAAATTGAAAAAGAGAGAATCCTTTGTTTTTATATTTTTTCTGATGCACATACATGTACTTATGTTGTGCAGCTGATCATAGAACCAATTTACATAATAAAATTGATATATTTTTTATTCTCATAGGTTTTCTTTCTGATCTGATAGAGCCATGTCAGTTCAATTTATCAAAACCCAAACTGAGGCTAGGCCTCTCAAAAAGAAGCAAATGTACAAATTAGCAACTCAACTATTATAAAACAATAAATACCATTATAATGTATAATATAATCATATGTATATATAATCACAATGATGCCTATTTAAATATGATTACATTTGAACTAAAATAAATTCAAAAAGGTTGGCAAGAGAGACAATGATTGTCTTCATTACCACACATTGTTCTCCATTTTTCTCTGTTCCTGCTTGGATGCCTCACTCCTTTGTCATCTTTCAATCCTACCATCTTGTACTCGCCTGTAACTGGCCTTGATCTGTAAAGAGAGAGAGAGAGGTGGAAGGAATTTAGAAAAATATGTCATATACTGTTTAAAATGAAGTCTATACATGGCCGTTTGCATTTCCTTCTCCCAAAGAGAGTCACGAAGAGCAGGATGAACAGAAGCGCATGACAAACTATCACTTTTATACGTCCAATTTTCTCTATTTTGAGACTAAGAAAAAAAGAGAGATCTTAATTTTTTGCACACATTAAATTATTTTTATACTTTCTCCCAGCAAAGGTTATGGCTATCGCTAGATGTGATAAAGTTTCCTGGAGAGAATATCACGAGAGTCTCCCCAAAGTAAGCATGGCCCTGCACGTGTTGTGGGTGATAGCCAATGATGGCAGACACAGACTCGATGTCTGACAAATGTCTAGCAATGTAGAGTGAAGTCTCATCAGGATGAAAAGTCTGCTCTCTTCCCCAATGCAGCATAACTAGTATATGATCGACTCTACGCTGTGTGGAAGTGTATACATTAAAAATCAATAAGATCTGGAGCTATAGCCCACATAACCAAGCATCAACTGTTATTGTAGCTCTTACTTCTTTGAGTTTTGCTATGCTCTCTCTTGCAGATTTCACGAAATATTTAGTAGGAGAGAAAGGAGACTCAATAGGGCCCAAGCAGTGGCCATGCACTCCACAAAAAGCTATCACTCCAATTCTAACACCGCCCAAATTGAGCACATCGTAATGTCTAGCATTGAGGCCAACCCAACCAATCTCTGCCTTCTCAAGGTGGTGCATATTTATTTGTAAGGAGCCAGTCTCTCCGAGATACTGTGAGTGCTGGTGGGATAGTGATACTAGAGAGAGCCCTAATGCACTGAAATACCTAATATAATTGGATCAAAAATAATATTAATAAATTTTTGTAGGTGAAAGAAATGGAACTGACTGAAACTTATAAAGTTACATAAATATAATATTATATACTAATAAAGTGTAATAAAATTTAAAAAGGGCATCATTTTATAATACTCACTCTAATATTCTTGTGAGTCTTAGGACATCTTCTTCATCACTAACGTCCCTTGGAGGAATAAAACTGGATAATATGTTAGCATTCAGCTCCTCTGCACCACCATTAGGCAATGCTACACGACTATCTGAGGTAGGTAGCAAATCGTTTATTGCAACGTTGTCACATAGAAATGCAGTGAATTGATCCAGTAGCATGCTACTGCTAACATTCAGATTTATCTCTCCAATTACTGTTAGTACACTAGCTTCTGGAGAGGGAAAAGGGCCACCTATTGAAGTAGATTATGTAAAACATTAGATCTATAACAAGGTACATAATATTATGCACATTAGGTACACATTATGCTGCAGTGTTAATGTGCAATTGTGCATGCACCATGTAATCCTGCAGGAGGACATTGGCTGAAGAGACGAGGTATGTCAGAGGGCAACTCTTTTTTAAACCATTCAAAAACTAAATGAGATTTATAGTTAAAGTATGCAGTAACTAGTGTCTTTAACCTACCCTCTTTCTGTTTTTGAAGGGGTGGGTCTGCTGCTGTTGCAGGCTCAGCTCTTGCAAAAGAAGGATGATTGAAGTCTCCCTCATCTAAATTATCTCCCTTAACTACCAAAGATAGCTCACAGGTTCCTCCAATGTAATTGCTAGCGAGCCAGAGGGAGAGAGAAAAGAGGAGAAGAGCATAAGTTAATTTAGTGATTGATAAAAACATTAAGATTTTTTATAACTATTAATAAATGTAGATGGGCGTGTCCCCCAATATGGGACACGCCCCCTAGTAAAGAGGAGGGAAGAAAAAATGTCAGTAACAGTAGTTCTTGGAGGGCAATGGGGAGACGAGGGAAAAGGAAAACTGGTTGACCTCTTGGCTGAAAAAGTAGACTATGTCTGCCGCTGTCAGGTAAGCTGCTATTTGATAGCGTGAGCAATTAAAGAGCAACGGGAATATTGAATCTGTAGGGCGGCAATAATGCTGGGCACACAGTTATAGCTGGTGGGACTGCGTACGATTTCCACTTATTACCAAGGTAATTAATACCCTCTGCTGATAAATACAGAGCTATGTTAATTGATCATTGCAATCACTTTGAAGGTGTTACAATTAAATTTAATATTTTATTTTTTATTTTTATAATTATTTTAGTGGTATAATTAACGAGACTTGTACGTCTGTCATGGGTAAGTAAGTGATTCAAAATATCATGAAAAGTTTTAATTTCTGACTCTCCTTGCTTCCATTTATGCCATTCTTTAGGTAATGGTATGGTCATTCATCTTCCCGGCCTATTTGATGAGATTCAAAAGAACGTGGCTAAAGGTTTAAAAGGTTGGGAGGAGAGACTAAAGGTATCAGATAGAGCACACATTGGTCAGTGAAGCCTTTCATTATATTACAGCACATCCATGTCCCTTCCTTTCTTCTCCTTATTTTCAGTTTTTGACTTTCATCAAAAGATCGATCAATTGATAGAGAAGGAGAAAGCCATTGGGACAACTAAGAAAGGGATAGGACCAACGTATGCTGCAAAGGTAGTACTTTAATGAGAGCAGACTGATTAAGTTAATTTATAATGTATGTCTATCATTTCTTTCTCCCTCCTCTCACTCATTGATAAAGAGTACAAGATCAGGTCTAAGGATCTGTGATTTGTTTACTGAGCCAGCTGTTCTAAGAGAAAAGTAATCAAGATTAGTTATTATCTCCTGCCTTTATAAATTACCCCTACATGTACATGTACTGGTACATGTGCATCCCTCTCTCTCCCTTTATCCTCCTCTCTTATTTGCACAGGCTAGAGAATCTGCTATCAGGATATTTTATAAGGTACTGAAAGTCAAAATAAATAAATAATAATATTTTGGTAATTTTGTTTATCAGATTTCCAACTCTCGAAGTTAACATTGATGAGGAAATAAAGAAGTGTGAGGTAGTAATTATATCTGAATCTACATGTACAGTACATGTACATGTACAAAATGTACATGGTTACAGATTCATAATGTGTAGGAGTATAAAGAGAAGTTACGCCCACTGGTCTGTGATACAATCCAGCTGGTAAACAAAGCAGTGAGTGACGGTAAGAGTGTACTAGTCGAAGGAGCCAATGCAGTAATGCTGGACATTGATTTTGGTAAATAATAATAAGCTATGTGTAGCTTTTGAACTGTCTTTCTCCTTCAGGCACATATCCTTATGTAACCTCTTCAAACTGTACTGCTGGTGTAGTCTGTACCGGACTAGGTATTCCCCCAAGGCGTATTGATAGAGTCTATGGAGTTTTCAAAGCCTACACTACACGAGTGGGGGGAGGAGCTTTTCCCACAGAACAGAAAAATGTATGCATGGGATATACTGAGATATACTGAGATATACTGGGATATACTGGGATATACTGTACTGATTTTTAGGAGATTGGTGATAAGATACAATCGATCGGGAAGGAAAGGGGCGTGACTACTGGTCGCAAGAGGAGGTGTGGCTGGTTCGACGTGATGGTGGCAAAATACAGCAACACCATCAATGGATATGAAAGCATTGCTCTTACTAAAATTGATATATTTGACACGTTTAAAGAGCTTAAAATAGGCGTGGCTTATAATCTAGATGGGAAGAAATTGGATTCTATGCCAGGTGAGCGATTAAAAGAGATCTTTCTTTAGTCCATACATGTACATGTACATGTACATGGGGTAATAGTAGTGCTACGCATGTAGTACATGTGCATATGTAATGGTAATAATTGATAATAAGAGAATCTATTGTAATCGTAATGCATGGTACATGTACATGTGTTCATCAAAGATTTTTCATTAAATTTTCTGATACATATTGATGTCCTTATGCTACATGTACATGTATGTAGAAAGTTTGAGCTGATTCCGACTAAAATTTTTCGAGTTACGACCATTTTTAAAAACAGGCCAATTTCTGAAAAAAGCCCCTGTACTATAGCCCATGGTTTTTTCAGAAAAATGGCTCCGAAATAACCCCCAATTTTTATGACATTTTTTGATACATATTGATGTCCTTATGCTGTGTAGAAAGTTTAAGCTGATTCCGACTAAAATTTTTCGAGTTACGACCTTTTTTAAAAACAGGCCAATTTCTGAAAAAAGTCCCTGTACTATAGCCCATGGTTTTTTCCAAAAAATGGCTCCGAAATAACCCCCAATTTTTATGACATTTTTTGATGCATATTGATGTCCTTATGCTATGTAGAAAGTTTGAGGTGATTCAGGCTAAAGTTTTTCAAGTTATGGTCATTTTTTAAAATGGGCCATTTTCTGAAAATTTTCCTGTACTATAGCCCATGCTTTTAAAAAAATTGGCTAATGTCCTTATGCTATGTAGAAAATTTGAGCTGTTTCAGAGCAGTATTCTTTGAGTTACGAGCATTTAAAAAACAAGCCAATTATTTTAAAGCAAAGGCTATAGCCCATTTTTTCAAAATTGGATTTTTATGATTAAAAAAATTTACTCCAAAATTTGCTGTACTATTATGGTAATGGTTTTTTGTCAAAAAGGCTAGGACAGAATTCCTTATTTTTATAATTTTTTTAGATGTACTGTACATGTACATGTACTACATACACATAATTATTTTTTATGTTGTATAGAATGAGCTGATTCCAACCAAAATTACATGTACATACATGTACATATACATGTATGTACATTTACATGTACATGTTTATACAGTATTATTAATAGTGCATGTTTCTTTTACTGTAATTACTTGCTAATCTAATCATTGTTCGTTCCCTCCAGCTGAACAGAGTCAGTTAGAACGTGTTGAAGTTGACTATGTTACATTACCTGGCTGGGCACCAGAGGTACAATCTACAATATTTATTGATACTACATGTACATCTACATGTATTATTATTCATTTTGTTTATTTTGTTGTTGTACATGTACGTGTAGGTAACAGCAGGTGTTACTAATTATGACCAATTGCCTATAAACGCACGAAACTACATTGAAAAAATTGAAGAACTGATTGAAGTTAAAGGCAAGAACATTATTGTGTATCAATCCACATGTATTACTGTATCTCTCTCCTCTTTTAATTAGTTGAGTGGGTGGGTACTGGCCCTAATAGAGAGCACATCATACATCGATCATAAAACCTTTAGAGTCTCATTATCAGTATTTATTAGTTTTTATCTTTTCGTAGCTACGAGATTGCAGAGTATAAAATGTCTATTGTATTAATTATTATTGCTTGTAGATTTAATTACGGGTTTAACAAAGAACAACAACAACAACAATAATAATAATTATAATTATAATTAATAATTATATAGGATTAAATATGAAACGACACGCATGACATATATCTATAACGTCTATAGCACTCTTTGCTTGCAGAAGTGGGCTTGTCTTATAAAGGGATTTAATAAAGCTGCTAGTTAACTTCAGGCTCAGCGTCTATCGACTTTTTAAGGTGGAGGAGGATGGCGGTCAACCATGCATCAAGACGAGAGATAGAATCATACTCTGCTACCTATTAGGAGAGAGAGAGAGAGAGAGATTAATGATAAAAGAGCTAAAGCAAGGACATACGTGCTCAGCAAATTTGTCAGTATCTTCATCCAGTACGGCTTCCAAGAGATTCTAATAATGTTTGTGTAGTGTTGTTTGTGTTTGTGTAGAGAAAGAGAGAGAGAGGGGGATGGAGTACATGTTGTTTGTTCTTTCCTAACCTCTATCAGTTTCAGTTCCCTAGTGCCATCAAAAGCTGGATGGATTGCTTTATATTCATCAATCTTTCTCTATTGTACAAATTAGTATAATGACACACTCTCTCTCTCCCAATTCTTCCTTACTTGGACAGAGTCCCTATCAAGACAGAACCAGCACAGCAATGCCTTGAAGAAATAGTCTTTAGCAGAATATTTTAATAGGCCATTGTCAAGGCAGCCTTTACCAATCTTGAGAGAGAAATAGTGAAGGTTATATGTGTACATGTATTGGCAGTAAGAGATGAAGGGTTTATAGTAATGAAAGTACCTCATCAAAAAGTTCTGCTGCTTTCTGGAAATTCTGTGAAGTAGCACACATATGAGCCACCTTGAGCAAACACTTGTTTGCAGAGCTAGAAAAAAAAAGCGAGTAACATTGAGATTTAACATAAATACTTTCTTACGCATTGGAGTCCTCTCCTCTGTAGTAGTCAGCAGCTCGCTCGTAGTAAACTATTGACTAGATACAGAATAAGTAAAATAGTGGAGTACATGCACATAGTTATACATAAATGTATAAATGTGTGAGTAAAATTAAAATATCTTAACGAATAATTTGATTAATGAGACACGAAGGAAAGACAGTGTGTGTGTGTGTGTGTGTGTGTGTAAAGTGAGAATACTTTATCATAATGTGTTTGCTCCTCTTCAATCTCTGCCATATTCATGTAGTATCTTGCAGCAAGTCCAAAACGACCCTTGACAAGAGAAACAAAACATTAATCAAAAAACAAGAATGCCTCCCTCTACTGTTATCATTAATAATAATAGTTAGTATTAGTTACCATGTCAGAATAAATATCGACAGACAGCTGGTAGCACTCAATGGCCTCTACAAAAAAGAATGATAATAAATGATAGTGATGATGGCATTTGAATGATAAACAATGATGACATCACTTACTGTCAGGTTTGACTTTCTTGTACACTTGAGCAGCTTCAGAGTAGCTATTAGCCGCCTCGTGACGCGAATCAAGCTTATCAATGTGAAGCTGAGCAGCTGCTACAAAAGCATCACCGGACCCTAAGAAAAGAAAGAGGGGAATTATAATAATAATAATAATAGGTCATACCGGCCACGCCCATATTTTAAACCGTACTTTCAAAAGATTTTGCCACTTTAAATTGATTGGCTGCTCTTGTGTAAAGGTCAGCTGCATCTTCCAGTTTTGACGCACCACTACAAAATATACACAGCCCCCCCCCTCTACATAATATTGATAGTATGATTGCTTGTCCTTACCCAAACATTTTCCCCATAAAAGTGGAGGCAGACTGGACTTTCTTCTCTGCCTGTTCCATGAAAGCTGCCGCCTTTTTCTCTTGTTCTGAGATAGGCGTGTGAGCCTGGGGAGAAGGGACTGTGCTTTCTTCTGGGGCCGTTGTAGCCGGTTCTGGATTTTCAGCCATTTTAATTTTAAAGGTCAAACCACGACCCTAAATGGGCGTAATATGTTTTATCAGCTCCTCCCACTAACTGCTCTGCAAAAAATGGCCAAGGCTGGTAACTTCAATTGTAGTCCATTGGCTGATCTTACGAATGCATCTTGTCCGGAGGATTATAATTTCTGTAGGGAGTTTGAGCATGTCCCTGCTGTCTACCTATCAATCAGTATTGTCTCTTTCTCTTGCTGTTGTCTGGTTTTTCTCACATATATTCTCATTAAGAGGCTGTGGGGCTACTCATCTAGAGTATTCTTATTAAGGTATGCACGTATTAGATCCATATATTATTTTCATTTTTACACCTCTCCTATCCCACACACACTCAGAACGTCTCTCGATTTTCTAATATCGATATGTCACATAATACTTTTTGGTGCAGAGGGAAACAAAAATGCTTGTTTAGCTTTTGGTTTGATATTTCAGTTCTCACTTATAGCGGCGAATCTTTGGTACGCTCTTTTGGCATATGATCTCATCAGAGCTATACGAAACCCTTTTGGGTAAGTAGTCTGTTTTTTCTAATTAATGAGCACTTGTATGTATATGTAGGCTAGGGTCACATCATGGTTGGAAGTCACATTTGTTCATTTGGTCAGTTTCTTTGTTAGGAGCAGTTATACTGGGACTATCAGCCATTGGAGAAATGAGAGTGGGACCAGGTTAGTCTCTCTCTCTCTCTCTCTCTCTCTCTCTCTCCCCCTCTCTCTCTCTCTCTTTCCCCCTCTCTCCCCCTCTCTCCTTCTCTCTCTCCCTCTCTCTCCCCCCCTCTCTCTCTCTCTTTCTCTTTCTCTTGTATCCATTTGTTATTATTATTATATTTCATTTCTTTTTAAAGGGGCATCAATGTTTTTCTTTTGTTGGATATCAGTTGATGAAACAGTCTCAAAGTTTGCTGTCACTTCACTATTCCTCTATTACCTTCCACATTTTATCCTCTGGATTTTTTCGCTAGTCGTCAATCTTGTAGCTCTTTGCATCCTCTTCGGTAAATTCCCCGCAAGCAGCGAAACGAGACGACATATAATAAAACAAAATACGCTCTATGTGTTATTCCTTGGTATTGAAACCATCTTAATCATACCGTTGTGGATCACACAATTAAGTATTAGCTCGTCTTCTCACTATAACCAAGATCGCATGTGTTTTGCCGACCATGGCAGCTTAATACTAGCTTTTATCTTCGCCGTCATACACAGTTCGAGGGGCGCCGTTGACCTTTTTGTTTGGTGGGTGACCTTTTCGATCGGCCCCAAAGACTTTAAGAACATTTTTTTGAGGTACAAGGCATGGCGCTATAGAAACCTTTATCTGCCCCAGGACAACCTCCATACTCCACTGGTTGGGTTGGAACAGAGCAGAATCAACACTATACTCCGTAAAGATGTCATATTCTGTATCAACTATGGGATCCTCGATGCAGTGAAACTCAATTCGGAGGAGGAGAACCAGCGGACCCACCTTGGATCCGTCCGTGATCCGTTCATGGCACACGTGATGGTAAAGTGGGACGAGGAGGTTCACGAGGAGGAGACCAAGAGCAAATACTCTGATCCGAAGTACCAGGAGGTTCACAAAAGACGGATTCCCTTCCGTCCCTCAAACACACTCAAGGATTTTGCCTTTATCGATATTGAGCCGACAGTTTTTGGCCTACTGCGTCATTCCTATGGAGTCAGCCCAGCCGAGTACCAGCAGTCATTCCATATTCGTGACGATCAGGACGTGGAGAGCAGTGGGATGCTAGAGAAATTCACCGAAGGGAAGAGTGGTAGTTTCTTTTACTTTACTCGCGATTACAAATACATTATTAAGACCGTGACGTCTGAAGAGGAGGCATTCCTTCAGAAGATTGCATTTCGTTATTATGATTACATGCATAATAATCCGGACAGTGTCATCGTGAGGCTCTATGGTCTTCACAAGGTCCGACTGGCTAGTGAACAACGGTACATTAGTGTCGTTGTTATGGAGAACTTATTCCACAACAATGAGAACCTTAAGATGAACGAACGCTACGACCTGAAGGGCTCTCGTATCGGGCGTAGGGTACTCAAGGGTAACGAGAAGAAGGAAGAACGTTTCAAGAAGACTCTGAAAGATCTCGATCTTCAGAAACCAATCGTGATAGGACCTGAAGCGAAGGCACAGCTACTGGAACAGCTCCAACGTGACATTGACTTCCTTTCTTCTCTCCATATCATGGACTACAGTATGCTACTCGGGATCCATCATCACTCAAAAGAGACCCGCCAAAGATTCCAGCACTCGCTACCAGTCGAATTTGCTGACGGCGACGACTTTACTCAAGTCACTTTTGGAGGAGGAGGAGGGGCAGAAGAGATACCTCTCATATCCTCACTTAGCTCTTCTCCAAAGAGTACACTGGAAAGAGGAGCAGCTCTAGCTAACAGAAGACCGACTCTTGATTCAGTCTACGACGACAATATTGAGGACTCCACTAATGAGGGACAGCGACCAAGGTCTCACCATGTACCATGGTATCGTCGAGACTATGGTGGCCTCCGCTCATTTAGTCCTAATCACCCGCTTAACGGTAACCTAGTGACGTCGCATGGGTCCATCGTGCTCCCTGATGAGGCTCCGTATGAAGTATTCAGCATAGAGGATCTACCCACCGACACGTATTATTTTGGTATTGTGGACATTCTCCAGGTTTATAATTTTGACAAGAAAATTGAGAATTTCACAAAAACAAGGATACTCTGCAAAGACGGCGAGGGTATCTCGGCCGTGGATGAGAAGAAATACGGGCAGAGATTCATGGACGCCATGGATCGTATTTTTATATAGAAATTAAAATAGTAATAATGAATAAAAACGATTTATTATGTGTGAGTGTGTGTCGATTTTTTGTGTGCTTTGAGTGTACTCTATTGATAATAGAAATTATTGAAACCTGTCTTTTGGATTGTTTGTCAACAGTCTTTTCCTCTCATGTAAACTTGGTAGAGAAAGCTCTCTATAATCGCGTCGCCTTGGCAACTCGCTATAATTGTTATGACGGCCATAGCTTTCTATTTCATTCTCTTCTCCAGTCTTTATCCTTTCCACAGCTACTGGTCTGTATCGGCCTCTCTGGTCTCCTCGAGCGAGATACAGTTCTGTCAAAGGCAGAGCGCTTCTTATGACCCGATATTATCCAACGGAGAAGCGTGCAGTAAAAAGTTTCTGGTTGCTCTAGCAGTTAGGAATGGACAGGTAAAGCATTATATCACGTCTTGTCTTGGAGCTCCCTGGTACCAGCTTGCTTGTCTTGTTTATGCTCCTGTAGCTTTAATTTGTGTGGATTTATAATACTTTAAATAATATTAAGTTTCATGCAGGGAGAGTCTGGCAGTATCTATGCTGATATAAAACATGTTAATAACAGAACCAGGTCTGGGAGCACATTGAAAAGAGAGCAGTTGAGGAAACCGATACGTATCACTGTAACCAAATCCGACGTACTCATCAGATACCCACTAAGATACATTGGTGTAAGGTTGATTTAAAAGAAACTATAATGATATTAATTTTTTTTAATGATTTATTCTCTAGAGTGTCAATAATCAGCCAGCTGAATATTATTTGTCCATAACTAATCATTTCCTTGGGATCGATTACTGTGGCAAAAAGCCTCGCTGCAGCAGCCATGGAGTAAGATGTGCAATGCACTACAAATCTACATGTACACATACTTGTGTTCATGTACATGCAGGGCTATTGCTGCTGGGCTACAAGAGACGAGAAGCTTTCAAGAGCCTGGGAATACAAGAGAGGAGTAGGAAGTAAAGTTGGTCACTATCATTCTCATAGATACTCACAAGCAATTTGCATCACTTATGACTCACTCAAGTAGGAATAATATCAATAATAATGAGAGACAGTTCATTTTTACAGTTACAATGTATTTGAAGTCCTCCAGCCATATATCACTTATACAATTAATGTAACAGTCCAAGAGTTGGACTACAAGAGAGAAATATTTGGAAGAGGAGGAGGGACAGAAGACGTATGGAGGACGATTGGGTATGCTGAGATAGGGCCCGACCGTATTGGGCAGAATACGAACCAGAATCAAGTTGGAAAATCGTCAGGAACCAATGCAAGTTTTTTTGTTGTTGTGTTGTTGTTGTTAATGTTGTTGTTGTTGTTTTATGTTGTTTTTTTCTATTATAGATCAAGGCAGTGTGGTTGGGCGATTTCAAATTGAATAGCTACATTGCAAATTTTAATAGTAAATATATCTTAACACCGGACTGGAGGGCAGCTAGTAATCCTCAGACTCTTAGAGAACACGCTCAAGTTCGAGTAAGAATTACATGTACATGTACTGTAAGTCTGTAACTCATTAGTGTTTTCCTGTACATGTACATGTACATGCATGAATTATAATTACTAATATTTTAGAATGGTGCTAGTGAATGGCTAGTTGTTGATAGACATTTGGTTGATATGAGTGGACGCACATGTAACAAGATTGGGACTAGAGCACCGGCATTCATAGCACAAACTAACAGATGCTTTCAAGAACAAAACTCGTTAGTTTAGAGAGAGAGAGAGAGAGAGGAGATACAAGGAGAGAAAAGTGCACTAATAATAAAAATTATTTTACAGCTGTTTTAAAGTGACTCCAAGTATTATTTATGCTGAAGCTAAAGTGAGTTATTGTCACTTTTATTTCTTTTTAAGTTAATTTCTATTCATCTGTCACTCTGGGCATTCTTTTATATATAAGGCATATAAGAACAGAGATGTCCCAACGCATTACTTTCCGCCATTCTACGGGGATTTTCTAGGTCCCTACTCATCAGATGAAGAGAGACTCAGTGACGACACTGGACTACGTGATTTCCAATTGGTCTATCGCTCAACTGACATTCATAAGAGCCTCATCACACTAACATTTACTGCTGAAGCTATTTCATTTGTTGAGAACAGGTAAAAGAAGACACTTGTTTGACTTCAGATATTGATTATGCATGTACATATGTGTATGTCATTTAAGTATACAATGTCAGGTATTGCAATATAGGGTTTTCCTCATGCAGATTCTTGTTAGTGGATTTTCAAGTTGGGCCAAAGACCCTGTTCAGGCAATAGGCGTAGGAATGATTCAAAAGTTGAGGGGGCTCAACATTAAAAAGGATGACTTAGCATGTGAACATTGGGGGAGCTAAGCCCCTTTCGCTGAAAAGTTGGGGGAGCTTCAGCCCCCCAGCCCCCCCATTCCTACGCCTATGTCAGGGTATTTTGACAAATTATCACAAGGAGAGAATTCTCCATTTTTTATGTTCTTTTGATACATTATACATGTCCTTAAGTTGTGTATCAACTTTGAGCTGATTCCAATCGAATTTGGATTTTTTATGAATTTTCAAAGTTAGCAGCTCCAAATGCTACTTGTCAGCTCATGAAGCTCATGCTGTTTACATGTTCATGCTTTGTGGGAAACCCTGGGTCAATAATAATGTGTTAATTTTAGGAGTACTGGCCGTATAGTTGAGGCTCTAGTCAATGATTTTGTTGCATTAATTGAGAGTGGAATATTAACTGTTGTGATACAAAACACTGGAGCAGTCACCGCTGATTATTCAGTTAGTGAGACATTATTATTAGTCCTTTAGGTGTTATTTTGTATGTACATGTACATGTACATGTACATACATGTACACCCATCATAGTTACTGTATAAGCATGTCAGTACATGTGAACTTAAACAGCTTATAAAATGTATTGTTAATTTTAACTGGTAGGTATCAATAAATCAATGTACTGATGGTATAATAAGAGTATCTGAGAGGATAAAGACTGTAGATCCAAGGCAGCAGGTCACTTTTGAATTTGAGTTGTCCTCTTCTCTCAACGTTGCCTTTAATCATTCCTGCATAAGTAAGTTGGTGGTATAATACTGTAAAATAATAATGTATTTTCATGATACATGTACATGTACAATGTATAATTATCATCATTATTTTCCTAGTTGAGTTAACGGATAAAGATGGAAGTCTTCTTGATGTGAGGGATATAAAGTTTCGTACTGATGAAGGCTGCATATACTGTCCTGCAGGAGTTTGTTCATGTGATGTAAGCTATTACACGTGTACATGTATTATTACATGTACATGTACACCCATTTATCCTCTTTAGTGTGAAATTGCTCCTACCAGCACTGAAACCGAATCAACTGATGATTGCTCAAATGAACAATACTTGAACCCATACTGGACTCCAGAGATTATTGTCATAGAGCCGTGCTATCACTGCTGGTTCACTGACCCCCTCACTCATCCAGTCTATGCTACCTTTATTGCTGTTGTCCTTCTCCTTTGTCTTGGTATGGGTAAGCTGCTGATTACCAATTGGCTCTGCAGGACTAAAGATGGCAGACCCATTGATGTTGTGGGAATCATGCTTGGAACTGCTAGCATAGAGCACACAAGGAGGTATGAGTGCATTATATTTGTGTTAGCTCAGTGCATTTATAGCTTTGTAATGCATTGGGCGATGAGTTAAACTCGTGTTAATAATGCGTTGTTATTTTCAGGAAGCAAAGGAGTGTCACTATACAGTTTTTATTGGGCGCTTGTTTCTTTGTGTACCTTCCACTCCTTCCGCTCATGATAATCTTCTGTAACTGGAGGAGGCGACTTATTGCAAAGAAGAGACTGAAAAAGAAAGCGGATAGAAAGAGGAAGCGTCTATTAAAAGTCAGTTCAAAAAGAAGAGGACTAAAAATATTGATATTACATGTACAATACTTGCACTTTATCTTTAGAGAAAGCAAGCAGCGTTAGAGGCTACTAAAGGTTTGATGGTCCTTGGAGAAAATGATAACATTACAATGACTGATGCTATGAAAGCAATGGAGAAACTAGGAAAAGGTCCAGCAAAACTTGGTAAAGATTGATTGCTAAGCACATAAGAGAGAGAGAATGGGTGAAATGTACATAAAGTGTGCAATGATCTAGGTACAAAGTGCATGTAGCTTAAATTACTTTCACAGTAGCACAACACATACACATGTACATTTATGTATTCAATTAAACTGCACAGTGTCTAGACTACTGCACAGTGTCTAGACTACTACACAGTTCTATTCATACCTGTACTTCTGACATAATTACATTTTGTGTTATTGCTTTTTTTATATTTCTCAGTTGTCTCATCATCAAGTGATTCTGAAAAGGAATACTTTGAATACTCTTCGTCCTCAGACGTAATGACTTTGATGCATTTGATATATCCATGCACATGCACATGTACATGCACATGCACATGTACATGTACATGTACAGGCTTAATGCATTAAATGTGTACTATGTGTTTATTCATAGGAAAGTAGTGAAGAATTCATAGTTTATGAAGAAGACAGAAAATGAAAATCACAGGATGCGCATGTAGAAATAATAATAATGAACATACATGTGACTAAAAATGTCTATGCAAGTCAGAATAATTTTATGTAAAGACTTAATTTCACATTTCATGGCAATGTCTTCAGTGACATGTAGATCTATACTGGTTGGATAGCATGCCTCAAAGTTAACATTATTTAATTGTGCTACATAACAAATTCACTTGCAGACTATAAAATTCTAATGCTATTATTCGCTTTTCTAAGGCATTCAGTCACCATCTTTAAGTTTGTGGCAGTATCAGTTTCAGTGTCTCCATAAGAAGCATGCAGTATATATAAGAAGAGTCCCATGCTGGCACTGCATTGCATTGAATTGCTGTGTCAACTATACAGTCATGAAAATCATTGTTTTCACTTCTTATGCCAGTGACACCAGGTGCATGAATGTGTACAATTAAATTAATGCTTTTACTGTATGTACATGTACATGTACATACATATAGTACTTACATGTACATGTGCATATACTGTATGTATTCAATTCAACTTCACAAAGTACAGTGTGTCTACACTAGTTCTTTGAACTACTATATACAGCTCTATTCAAAGCTCAGTCATCTCTATGGACCTACTTAAATTCATATTAACTTAAAAGTTTTTCATTGTACTTGTACATGTAGCTGTTTCACAGCTTCAAGTGCTAGAATTCATTGTTCATGAGTGTTGTCAGTAATAACTCTTCTATGCAGCTCTATTGATCATTCTCTATAGTTTTGAGTGTGCCAACAATTTTTATCTTCCAACTGTTCCTTCAGGAGCTTCAGTATAAAAGTCCTTTGCACTAAACTGCTGCATCTTCATTTTCTTTGTGATAATAATCATACTGAGAGACCATATAGCTACAGTGATGAAGATTATTGTTTTGTTTCTTATCCTTGGTGCCTATGCCATGGCAGTTCAATCAGGTACTGTATAAATGCATTTGAAGCTTTTACTAATTCTGTTTTACACGCATGCATAGGGCCACTCTCTCTTGATATGGCTTGTGACAGGGCTTTCTCTGCTGTACTTTGCACCTTTGAGTTCACCAACAATGGAAGAGAGGACTTGTATCTGCTAACATACAACACTCCTCTTGAAGGACCATACTCTCCATTTATAACTCTCTCTCTTAACGGTAAATCTCTTCAATATGAAGGTATTTTTGCTTCTCGCACTCCTCCTACAAGGGAAGGATTTGCTCTCATAAAGGCGAGACAGAGTGTTTCTGCATCTATTCAAATCACAGAAGTCTTCTCCATTCACAGGGATGGTCACTACACTGTGAGATATGCTCAACCATTGCAATATCTTTCAGCAAATGAGATGAGACAGCAGTATTACTTTGATGATGTTATAGAAGTCAGCCAGTCCATTCTTCCTTCTCAATCTGTCGACCTTTATTTGGATAAGACAAAGTCTCTAGATAAACCAACAAAACAAGATGAGCAAACAGCTGGGAAAGAAGTTATCACAATTAAAGCATGTCGTACCACTGTTTCTGTAGGATCTGATGCCTCAATTGTTGAAGCCCACAAGAAGCTATGCTCTCATGTTCATAAAGTTAAAGATGCTGTTGATAAAAAGAACAAGACACTGTACCAGGAATGGTTTGAGGCTAGGCCTACCCATGGGCCTGACCATGGACGTAAAAATAAAGTAAAAGATGTATTCCAAAAGGTCGATACTGGAATTCACACTAAATCAGTTAAGTATGTCATCAATGGTGTTTATTGTCAACCCAACTGGGGAGCTTATACCTATAAAGGTAGTACCACCACTTACATTTGTCCTGGTCTCTCCAATTTTCCCACCCTGTGCAGTGATGATACAAAGTATAACAAGGAAGGAGTTCTACTTCACGAGTGGAGTCATGCTTTTGGCCATACTTCTGATCATGCCTATGGTCCAAGGGAAAGCAGGAAACTAGCAAAGAATTATCCTGATAAAGCAGTTGATAATGCTGATAATTACATGTATTATTACTGCCTCTCCATTCATTAGGATGTGCTGCACTGCAAGAGATTAGAAAATCCAGGAACATTAATTATTAGCTATATCATGCAACACTAGTGACTATAGGCTAGTTAAAATGCACATTTTCTCCTATTTTTCAAATAAACTTATATCTTCCTGGCAAAAAATAATACTATTGCATGCATACCTTGCTGTAGATATTGAGTTATGCATTGTGTGTATGAGCTCTTAAAAATTAATGGTAAAAATATGAAAGAGAATTATGTAATGTAGCATAAAGTACATGTGCATGTATAAGGCACCAATGTTCAAGGTCAAACTCAATAGCTGTTTAGTGCTAAATTATAGAAGACGAAAACAGTGTCCACCCACACATTCACATTAAAACGCACACCCACACACATTCATCCATGCTCATGTACATGTACACGTACATGTACATGTACACGTACATGTACATGTACAGGTTTAATGCATTAAATGTGCATCTTGTGTTTCATAGGAAAGTAGTGAAGAATTCATAGTTTTTGAAGAAGACAGAAAATGAAGTCACAGGATGCAAGCAGGAATGATAATAATGAACATGCACATGACTAAAGATGTCAGAATAATTGTAATTAAATTGATTTTTATGTAAAAACTTAATTTCACTGGTTGTAAATAGCACAGAAGTTATACCTGAGTTGTTATGCATGTACATTAAATTGTGCTACGTAATAGACCTTCATTATGCAGATCCATCATCCATGATTTTATCTGGAAATACGAATCAAATTGCTATGCTTTCATTTCTATCAGACTATATAAACTATACAGTGATGAAAAAATTACTGTTTTTTTTTCTTCTTTGATCTTGCCTATGCTGTGCCAGTCACATCAGGTGCACAATGAAATTAATGCCTTTTGCTACATGTACATGTGAAATACATGTATTCCATTCAATTTCACAATGTACCATGTCTAGAACACTTTAAACAAATTACTACAGCTCTATTCATAATTCAAGCATCTCTATGGACCTACTTAAATGTTTCATTCATACTAGTACATGTAGCTGTACATTCACACTAATTTATAGTGCTAGAAAATTTATTGTGTTGCCAGTAATAATTCAATAACTCTTCTATGCAGCCCTATTCATCATTCTCTATAGTTCTGAACGTGTCAACAATCTTTATCTTCCAACTGTTCCTTCAGGAGCTTCAGTATAAAAGTCCTTTGCACTAAACTGCTGCACCTTCATTTTTTGTGATGATAATTAAACTGATGGACCATATACAGTGATGAAGATTATTGTTTTGTTTCTTCTTCTTGTTGCCTATGCCATGGCAGTTCAATCAGGTACATTATAAATGCATTTGAAACTTTTACTAATTCTGTTTTACACGCATGCATAGGGCCACTCTCTCTTGATATGGCTTGTGACAGGGCTTTCTCTGCTGTACTTTGTACCTTTGAGTTCACCAACAATGGAAGAGAGGACTTGTATCTGCTAACATACAACACTCCTCTTGAAGGACCATACTCTCCATTTATAACTCTCTCTCTTAAGGGTAAACCTCTTCAATATGAAGGTGTCTTTGCTTCTCGCACTCCTCCTACAAGGGAAGGATTTGCTCTCATAAAGGCGAGACAGAGTGTTTCTGCATCTATTCAAATCACAGAAATCTTCTCCATTAATAGGGATGGTCACTACACTGTGAGATATGCTCAACCGTTACAATATCTTTCAGCAAATGAGATGAGACAGCAGTCTTACTTTGATGATGTTATAGAAGCCAGTCAATCCGTTCTTCCTACTCAATCTGTCAACCTTTATTTGGATAAGACAAGGTCTCTGGATAAACCAATGAAACAAGATGAACAAACAGCCAGGAAAGAAGTTATCACAATTACAGCATGTCGTACCACTGTCTCTGTAGGATCTGATGCCTCAATTGTTGAGGCCCACAAGAAGCTATGCTCTCATGTTCATAAAGTGGAAGATGCTGTTGACAAGAAGAACAAGACATTGTATAGGGAATGGTTTGAGGCTAGGCCTACCCATGGGCCTGACCATGGGCCTGACCATGGGCCTGATCATAAGCCTGACCATGGGCCTGACCATAAGCCTGACCATGGGCCAGACCATGGACCTGACCATGGGCCCGACCATGGCCCCGACCATGGGCCTGACCATGGACCTGACCATAAGCCCGACCATGGGCCCGACCATAAGCCCGACCATGGGCCCGACCATGGGCCTGACCATAAGCCTGACCATGGGCCTGACCATAAGCCCGATCATGGGCCCGACCATGAGCCCAACCATGGGCCTCACCATGGGCCTCACCATGGGCCTAACCATGGGCCTAACCATGGACGTAAAAATAAGGTAAAAGATGTATTCCGAAAGGTCAATACTGGAATTCGCACTAAATCGGTTAAGTATGTCATCAATGGTGTTAATTGTCAACCCAACTGGGGAGCCTATACCTATAAAGGTAGTACCACCACTTACATTTGTCCTGGTCTCTCCAATTTTCCCACCCTGTGCAGTGATGATACAAAGTATAACAAGGAAGGAGTTCTACTTCACGAGTGGAGTCATGCTTTTGGCCATACTTCTGATCATGCCTATGGTCCAAGGGAAAGCAGGAAACTAGCAAAGAATTATCCTGATAAAGCAGTTGATAATGCTGATAATTACATGTATTATTACTGCCTTTCCATTCATTAGGATGTGCTGCACTGCAAGAGATTAGAAAATTTAGGACATTAATTATTAGCTATATCATGCAACACTAGTGACTATAGGCTAGTTAAAATGCACATTTTCTCCTATTTTTCAAATAAACTTATATCTTCCTGGCAAAAAATAATTATACTATTGCATGCATACCTTGCTGTAGATATTGAGTTATGCATTGTGTGTGAGCTCTTAAAATGGCAAAAATATGAAAGGGAATTATGTAATGTAGCATAAAGTACATGTGCATGTATAAGGCACCAATGTTCAAGGTCAAACTCAATAGAAGACGAAAACAGTGTCCACCCACACATTCACATTAAAGCGTACACCCACGCACAATAAGTGGGTGTGGTGAGGTCACTGAGGTGTAGCCTCATTAACATGGAGGATGAGAGTGCTGTAGTGCTCCATTATTCTCAATTACTTGAAGATTCTCGCTCAGTTTCCTGTCAACTGGAAGCTCTCAGACGTCAACAATAGACACATCTATCAGAATTGGGTCAGAAAATCCAGAAATCGAAGAAGGAGAAGGTAGAACTAAGGACTATGATGCATCAGACGCTACTCTTTTGATTGAGGCCAGGGAAGGAGCACTAGCTGAATCTTTTAATCTATTAAGCACAGGAATACAAGACGCCAACGTAATAATAACCTTTTAATAATTATAATACAATAGAAATAGATTGTCTCTCTTAATATATGACTGATGCTATGAAAGCAATGGAGAAACTAGGAAAAGGTCCAGCAAAACTTAGTAAAGACTAAAGATTGATTGCTAAGCACATAAGAGGGAGAGAATGGGTGAAATGTACATACATGAATAGTGCAATGATCTAGGTACAGAGTGCATGTAGCTTAAATTACTTTCACAGTAGCACAACACATACACATGGTACATTTATGTATTCAATTAAACTGCACAGTGTCTAGACTACTACACAGTTTTATTCATACCTGTACTTCTGACATAATTACATTTTGTGTTATTGCTTTTTTTATATTTCTCAGTTGTCTCATCATCAAGTGATTCTGAAAAGGAATACTTTGAATACTCTTCGTCCTCAGACGTAATGACTTTGATGCATTTGATATATCCATGCACATGCACATGTACATGCACATGCACATGTACATGTACATGTACAGGCTTAATGCATTAAATGTGTACTATGTGTTTATTCATAGGAAAGTAGTGAAGAATTCATAGTTTATGAAGAAGACAGAAAATGAAAATCACAGGATGCATGTAGAAATAATAATAATGAACATACATGGGACTCAAAATGTCTATGCAAGTCAGAATAATTTTATGTAAAGACTTAATTTCACATTTCATGGCAATGTCTCCAGTGACATGTAGATCTATACTGGTTCAATAGCATGCCTCAAAATTATCATTTAATTGTGCTACATAACGGACCCGTGATACAAATTCACTTGCAGACTATAAAATTCTAATGCTATTATTTGCTGTTCTAAGGCATTCAGTCACCATCTTTAAGTTTGTGGCAGTACTTTATAGCGGGTTTTTTCAAGGATAATAAATTTTGCGAATGGCCCGTATCTGGAAGTTTATGGAATTAATTTTTGCGAATTTCCACTAATCTGCCATCTTGTACTGTATTAAATTGATTTTAAGGAATTTTAATTTTGCGAATCATGAAAAAATTCATGAAATTTGCAAAATTTGTTATCCTCAAATATTTCCTGCTATAGGGTATCAGTTTTAGTGTCTCAATAAGAAGCATGCAGTATATATAAGAAGAGTCCCACTGCTGACACTGCATTGCATTGAATTGCTGTGTCAACTATACAGTCATGAAAATCATTGGTTTTCACTTCTTATGCCAGTGACACCATGTGCATGAATGTGTAAAATTAAATTAATGCTTTTACTGTATGTACATGTACATGTACTTGCATAATAGTACTTACATGTACATGTGCATATACTGTATGTATTCAATTCAACTTCACAAAGTACAGTGTGTCTACACTAGTTTTTTGAACTACTATATACAGCTCTATTCAAAGCTCAGTCATCTCTATGGACCTACTTAAATTTGTAATAGCTTAAAAGTTCTTTTATTGTACTTGTACATGTAGCTTTTTCACAGCTTCAAGTGCTAGAATTTGCATGAGTGTTGTCAGTAATAACACTTCTATGCAGCCCTATTCATCATTCTCTATAGTTTTGAGTGTGTCAACAATCTTTATCTTTCAACTGCATGTTCCTTCAGGAGCTTCAGTATAAAATTCCTTTGCACTAAACTGCTGCATCTTCATTTTCTTTGTGATAATAATTATACTGAGAGACCATATACAGTGATGAAGATTATTGTTTTGTTTCTTCTCCTTGGTGCCTATACCATGGCAGTTCAATCAGGTACCGTATAAATACATTTGAAACTTTTACTAATTCTGTTTTACACACATGCATAGGGCCACTCTCTCTTGATATGGCTTGTGACAGGGCTTTCTCTGCTGTACTTTGCACCTTTGAGTTCACCAACAATGGAAGAGAGGACTTGTATCTGCTAACATACAACACTCCTCTTGAAGGACCATACTCTCCATTTATAACTGTCTCTCTTAAGGGTAGACCTCTTCAATATGAAGGTATCTTTGCTTCTCGCACTCCTCCTACAAGGAAAGGATTTGCTCTCATAAAGGCGAGACAGAGTGTTTCTGCATCTATTCAAATCTCAGAAATCTTCTCCATTCACAGGGATGGTCACTACACTGTGAGATATGCTCAACCATTGCAATATCTTTCAGCAAATGAGATGAGACAGCAGTATTACTTTAATGATGTTATAGAAGCCAGTCAATCAGTTATTCCTTCTCAATCTGTCGACCTTTATTTGGATAAGACAAGGTCTCTGGATAAACCAATGAAACAAGATGAGCAAACAGCTGGGAAAGAAG